>NW_019385207.1:137968-156358 GCF_000671375.1 Centruroides sculpturatus
TTTATTCTGAATTACCTTGATCAAATAATTAAATAGAAGTTTTATAAACACTTTTTCTTTGTTTTTCATATTTTTTTCAAAGATTTAATATAATATTAATATAAAATGAGAAATATTAACTTCAAAAAATACTTTAAATCATCATAAAAATATGATAGCCTTTAAGATAAAAAAATAATGAAAATATCAGTCAAAAACTAAAACAGTTTTTCATTTTGCATTTCTTAAATAATTTTTCAGGAAAAAAATCATACATTATCATAAGTAAATTTTGAGTTTTTGGACATCAAAAAGTTCATTAATTAGCATCCTATGCTAAAAATAGATTGTTTGTGGCATCACCTTCACTTTTATTACTAATAATCAACTATAGTTTATAATTGTATATGCTATTCTACAATGATGACACTTGCTTAAATTAAAATGTCCTTTTAATTTAAACATTTTTACATTAGTTTATCAGTTTAGTGTTGTATAGCAAATTGTACAGTAGGACTATTTCCTTATTTGTATGATTAAATTTTCAAAATTATCTTGAGTAATTTTAAACATTTGATTTTATGTTTGTAAAGACAAACATTTAAAATTATGTTTAAAATTTGTAAGTTATTTTTAGTACAAGTTGTTTAGAATTATGTTTTACTGTTTTATAAAAAAAAGTAGTTTTTATTAGCTGTCTGTAATTTTATTTTACTGAAATAAACATGTAATTTTGTTTGGATAAGAATTTTATTTTATGAACATAAAATAAGAAATTATCCTATGTAGTAAGTAAGTATCCTATGTGAATTAACTGATTTGTAAATTATAATTTAATTTTGTGTCCAATAATAATCATGATAATTATGTGTATGTTCAGGAGAAATTTTGGGTCCTGAAAATATTTTATATCCCTGTTAATAAGTAAGTCTTATTATACCTAAGACTTATTGTTCTGTTGCATTGTAAGATTGTATTTTAAAATCACTCAAAATTAGTCCTTTTTAATTGTGATCACATAGTGTATTTTTTAAATTTTGTTTAATGTTTGGACGCTTATTATAGACATTTATGTTTTTTACTGACAGTTGTAGATCAATTTTAAAACTAATAATAATTGTTTATGTAAGTAATTATTATAAAATACAACATGGAGGAGAGTATCACAAGATGCTAGGGGATCAAACTAAATCCCTAATATATATGACAATATCATTTTTGAATTTTAAAATATTTTGAGATTTTAAATATGCAATATTATGAATTTGAGAGAAAAATCTGTAATATTTTTAATAATCTATCATCAATAAAATTTTTTCAAATTTTTTTTTTTAAACTTTCTGTGAATTCCTCAATTACCTTTTACACCTTTAATTTGAAAGTGCCTGTTAATGAACTGATTAATAAATGAGAACATAGTGCAAAAAAAAAAAAAATGCTAAATATCATCATTTTAAATTAGAATTTTTCATTTTAATAATTTTGATTGCAGAACAATTTCCAATCTTTTTTCTATTTATTAATGTTTTGAAATTAATATTTGGAAAATTTATTAAGGGATAAATTTAATAAATTAATACTTTTGTAACAGATTTGTTAATGAATAATAAATAAATAATTTTTATTTCAGCTGTGGTAAGTAATTTTATGATTGTAGATTAATAACAGGATAAATTATTTTTATTTAATAAAACATTTTAATTTTAATAATTTAATGATTATAAAGATATAAAATTGTTAATCAGAAAAAATAATCAATTAAAAAGTCTAGTGAAGAATAGTGTATGTTCATATTAAATAAAATGCTGTTTTATTATGTCAATGTGCCATACTATAAGGGATGTGAGGGTCATGGAATTTGTGCAAAGTTGGTCAGGAAAAGTTATGGAATTTAACTCAAAAATTTGAGTAGGAACTCGATATTTATAATTTGTTTAGTATATTTATTATTTATTTAATTTTTTACAATTATACAGGTTTTATTTGTTATTTGCATAGTAGATTTATTTGTGGTACCACAAATATAATAATCAGAAATCTACTATTTTTATTTAAAAAGTTTATAAATTTTGAATTAACTTGACATGCATATATTCTGTTGCAGTTAGAACGTGATGCTTATGTACAAGCATTAGCTCGTTTTACCTTGCTTACAGCTAATTCACCTATTACTGAAATGAAAGCTAAAAATATTGATACAATTAAAACACTTATTACTGTTGCACATACAGATGGAAACTATCTTGGAAAATCATGGTTAGAGGTCAGTATTGCTTTTAGGTATTGCTTTTTATATTTCATAGATATGTAAATATTTTTTAAATTTGATAGATCTTGAGATGCATTTCTCAATTGGAATTAGCACAATTAATTGGAACTGGTGTAAAACCACGTTATTTAAGTAGTGGTCAATCAACAATTACTGACAGTGGTGGATTTGCTTTAGATCCAGCAGAATGTAAGTTTAGTATTAATTTATTTTGATTTATTAAATTTCATATATTTTATATATAAAAATGCAAAATATAATATTTCAAAATTCTACATTTATAAAATTTGGTACTTGAATGTGCAAAGTACAAAATAAAATATGCTAAAACAACAACAATTAATGTGGAACTGAAATGTTACAATTTTTAATTCAGTAATTATAACAATAAAATTGATTATTTGTAAAAATTACAAAATTACAATTATTCAAAACTTCGAGTGATTAACCTGATTTTAGGGAAGAGAACCTAGAAGGAAAAAAAGAAATGCATAATTAGCTCCAATCAATCATTTACAATTTAACATTTGCACACTGACCAGCAGAAATGAATGATAGCTTCCTTTTCCAGTTTGACAAGTTCATTTTTATACATTGCTGATTTACATACTACACATTTACAAGGAATAAGATTTTGCTTAACTTGGCTTGTAAACAGATACAAATATCTGTTTACAAGAATATAAATAGAAAATTGTTTAGGGTTTAAATATAGATAAAATATTTTATATATAAAAATTTTAATTTGTTATTCGAACCATACTATTAAATTATACAAATGAAGCTCTAGTTTGAAATTGTTGAGATAACAGTCTAGATTTAACGTAACATCCAAAACTTAAAATAACTGAAACAAAAATAAGTAACTAAATATAACAAAAATTCTCTCTTACTATCTCATACAGTTTCAGTATAATGCATTTATTTTCAACCTTCTGCCAATTTGCTAAGCATCTTAATGGAAAAATGTTTGTTTAACAAATAATACTGTAACAAAAATTTCAGTTTAATATAATAAAGGTTTAATTCATTATGAATGAAAGTGATCATTATAATGAAAACTATAAATGTATAAATTACTTTTTTTTTGTTGTCACTGGACATTTATCTGGCAATACAAATATTTGTCTTAATTGTCAGTTTAGTTTGTAATGTAGTGTCATTACTATATAATTATTCAAAATAGTAATCTAGACTCATCCAATATTGTGAACATGAAGTTGAAATTACCATTTCAGATTCAGTTAATTTGATGCAAAACTTCTATCATTTTCTGATAAAATGAAAAGATATGTCTGATATCATATTTTAATAATGTGGCATAGTGCATGAATTTATAGAAAAGGCTTTAATTACAGACAATCAAAAATCACAAATAAAGTGCAATAAAAAATTATAGACTTTTTTCAGCAATAAATAATAATTATTCTGGAGATGTACACATTATTATCAATGCTGCCATTATTTCATGCATCAGCTGGTTTGTTCAAGACAGTACTGACAATAAACTTTTAGTTACATATACAGATGACCAGATAATTGAGATGATAAAGGACAATTCTGGAAGAATAAGGTACATGTCTGGGGTTGGCTCAGAATTTTTTAGGATTGATTTAGATATGTTCAGCTTTCTAGACCATCTCATTCATTGTTGGCCTCTCTGTATTGATGATCAAAAAGTTCTCTTATTATCTGAGAGTCTCTGAGAGGAGAGTCAAAACATGAAAAAGTTCCTGCAAATTGTTGATTCACTATGGTTTCTTATAGAATCTTGAAATATGAAATTTACTCTAACAAGCAGTACCAGGGAAATTAATTTTAAGAATTCCTTGCTTTCAAGCAGGGTCATATTTACATGTAAGCTGTAGTTTATGGCCTATGTATGTAGTTTTTCAAGGTGCCTAAAAAATTTCTACAATAAAAAAGAAAATTGAAGTCAGGTTTTGTAATAACATTTTTTTATAAACCAACAAAAATATACTTTACTTTTTATTTTGTGTAGTATGTAATTGTAATATAAACAATATTGGTTATTAATATATTTCTAGTGATTTATACCTTTGAATATAAAATTTATCTGATTTTTATAGATAGCTTTTCTTACCTTTTAGTAACTTTTTTGTGATTAAAAAAATCATGAAAATGAAATTTTTAGTGTTTCCCTTTTTAAATTGTACCTTATTTTATAATATGTTGACTTTTTAACAATAAAACATTTATTATTAAAATTAATATGTTTATGTTAATTTTCTTCTTTTTATGATTGACTTCTAAAATTGTAGAGGATTGGTAAAGGACCTCACATAGATTTTTTTTTTGACCTCACATATGACCTCTTAAGGTTAAGATTTTTATTTTGTAATAACTTTTCCAATATTCTGGCATTTTGACTATAAGTAACAAAATTTAACTATACTGACATTTTACTATAGTTATTGGAGTATGTAGAAAGTATTATTTGTAGGAGTTTATATCAATCTTAAAATGAAAATAAAATAAGAATTCTTGTTTAATAGAATCAAAATAGAATTATTTCTAATATGAACAAATTTGTTATTTGGCAAAGTTTTAAAGTATTTACTTATCAAAATATTAAAAACTTTATTTTCAGTGTCTCGTGGTGGATTGGTATTAGATCAGAAGAAAATAGCAAGTTTGCAAGAGTCGATGGGTGAAACAAGTTCTCAAAGTGTTGTAGTGGCTGTTGATAGGTTAGTATCATTAATACTATATAGTCTTTTTACTAATAAATATCATTTATATTAATGTATTAACTTTTTTGACAATAAGAAGTATTGAAAAGAAATGAAGAAAAACAAAAAAGTTTGGACTGTGCACAAAATGTTATTATTAAATATCAAATATTGTTTATTTGAAACAATAGAATTTATAATTAAGCAAATAAAGTAGATGTTTGGTTTAAGATTATAAAATTTAGCTGTCCAATATTACAAAAATTTAAATCAAAATGTTAAATACATTTGTGAAAGAAACTGCTCTACATTAATAATTTTAAAGCACTGATTACAATTATTATTTTGTTGTAACTGCACATTTTTTAAATTTTTTCTTACAAAATTGAATTTATTTCTATCATTGACATGGGATTTTTTAGCATATTGCATTAAAGATTAAAAATAATGTTAAAATTACAATTGAAAAATTTACATTTTTTAAAACTTTTACTGACTTATTATTATTTTATTTTAATATTGATATAAGTATATTATAAAATAATAATTATTCAATTTTATGCTTTTTGTTATTTTTTTATTATTAATACTGATTATAAACACTTATAAACTCAAATATTAAAAGAAGCCTTTATTTAATGTTATTTATTAAAAGATAAATGATTTATTTTTATATATTAACAAATTTAAAAAGTTTATTTTAAAAATATTTCTATTATACTTATTGACTAAAATATAAGTAGAGAAATCTTTTAACTTTATATAAGTGGATTGTTTCACAACCTATGCTTAAGTCAATTTTTACATAACTTGAGCCATGTTTTATTATAAACCTTATGAATACAGAGACTAACATGTGTAAACTAAGTGTAGTAAGTCTTTCTATGGAAGGAAGGGAGTCTATGTTGGCAGTTTAGTGTTGTCATATGCTGCAGTTTTTTCTCTGTGATATTTTACATTACCAGTTTGTTCTGTAAAATTCCTTAGATGTTTTTCACATGGAAATTTTTTACATAAATTTGGAAGTAAGAATGTCAGGATCCATCTGTATATGCTATTGCAGCGATTCCCATCTGTGGTTATGCAAACCCCTAGGAGTATGTTCTTGGTAGTGTTGTAAAGTACTAATTAATTTGAGATGATTGTTAAACGACACGGAACTGTGTGCCGGTAAGATGTCCGTTAACCTAATGGATACTTTACGCAGGTTTGCAGCTAGAATGCCAGGCCTGGACTTATGCGTGCACCGAAATAACTATATACAAGGTCAGTAAGGAATCAACTATTTAATCTTAATTGGATTAAGCACTATATACAAAATTAGTAACAAGCAAAACAATTTATTCAATGAAAAAGCAACAATTTGAACTACTCAACAAAATCAAATCAATTTATTTACTAACTTAGAACTATTCCCCCTTGGAACTTGACAATCTCAATCAATTAACCTATGTACAACAATTCTTACAAAACTAAAATCTTGTCTGTCACCTCGTAATACTAGGAACCTTTATCCTTTCTTCACTTCCTTTCGCTATTTTCAAGACTCTCTCTCAATCTCCCTCTCTGGAATTAACCTCTATCGCTTTCTGGAAATTCACCTCGATCGCTTTCGGACTTCACTTAGATCACTTTCGGTCTTAGCTCACCTTGCTTGTCTTCTCTCGGTGAACTGGTTTTATACTCTGAGATGATGTCATAAGTAGGTCTGGAATCACTCCCCTCATTTACATACTTACATCTAACAATTAATTTTCATGTCTTATCCTGGCAGCCTAGTTTCCGACATTTCTCACTAACCTTTTACATTATTCTTTATTACATTGTTGGGATGTTTTAATTTAACAAGGTTTAGCGAGTTCTCTAGTTTGTGCATATGGGGTGTCCCCCCTTTCTTACACAGTACTTCTTTTCAAACTTCTACTTAGGAGCACAAATGTGCATTAGTTTCCCTATGGCACTTCATCTCATCGGTGAGTTGGTTTTTCTTCGTTTGTCTCTTTTAGTTTTGTTTTAATTACTAAGGTGAATGGTGAGGGAACCTTTGTCCTAACAAAACGTAAACCCCAAACAAAATAGACTAAAAAGCAAAATAAAAATTAAATAAAAATAATGCTCAGACTCAGTTCCTTACAGTGTAGGGGTATGCAAAAGAAATGAATAATGGCAAATGTAGGCATACCGTAAGAATATTTGGATTCTGAGTTGAGGCCTTTGGCCATATCATGGCACTTGATACTTAGTTCTAAAGAAAAATATAATTATATTTTTATTATATTTATTTGTGTTCTTCCTCCAATGCTTTTTGATTTAAAAAAAACTTTTTACATGTATAGTGCTGTATAATTGACTAAGGTGGCACTGTTTGAGGAACATGCAAAATAAAACTTAGTGAAAATAAGAAGTGGAAAATAAAATTTAGGAAAATGGGTTGCCAAGGGGTACATAAGTGAAAAAGGGTTGGAACTGCTGTGCTAATATAATACTTATACACATCAGAACATCTTCAATAAAGTTTTATACTTTTTTATACTTTTTAAAACTTTTTTAAAACTTTTTTTTATACTTTTTAAAACTTTTATTGTGTTTTATGAAATAAACTCAAATATTTTTATTAAACAATTATCATGTTTTAATGACTAAAATTTTTTGTTCATAACATACATGTAAATGTCAAATTAATGCCTCTCTGAAAAATGATTAAGTTTATAATAGTCATTAAATTATTATATGTCTTAATGTTTGTTTCTGAGTGACAAATAATGTTTTAAAAATTTATACATAAGAATACCTGATAAAATTATCTTTCCACATTATATATTTAGATCAGTGTTATTAATATTATTTTTATAATCAGAAATAGATTTGTTTAAAATTGTTACTCTAAATTTTTATTTTATTTTTATATATATTTATAATAGTTATAATTAATAATTTATATTTATAACTCTGTTATAAATATAAGAAAATAATAATTAATTATTTGAGAACAATGGTGATGATTGAAGTGTGACAATATTTTTATTAATAAAATGACTAAAGTTTAATTTTAAAAAATTATTACAATTTAACTAAAAATTAAAAATTTCATTAATATAAAATTTTTCCTTTAAATTTTTTAAGAATATTCACTGGCTCAACTCGTTTGGATGGCTACGCAATTGTTGATTTTGTAAAAGCCCTTTGTCAAGTATCTCTAGAAGAGTTAGCAAATTCTACACATCCTCGTATGTTTAGTCTTCAAAAAATTGTGGAAATCTCATATTACAATATGGGCAGAATACGTCTGCAGTGGTCTCGAATTTGGGAAGTTTTAGGCGAACACTTTAACAAGGTATTCATTTTGTTGCTAAATTTATGATATAAAGTTTCTTTAGTATATACAGTTTTATTTATAACTGAAACTTGCATATCATGTAAAAGTCATAGAACTTTAATGTCACAATTACATTGATTTCATTTTAGAGAGTATTACCTGTAGTTAATTTATTTTTAGCATAGTCTTAAAAAGTCTTAAGGATAATGATGATTATATGAATTCTATTGTATATTATTATTTTTGATGATGATATTTGTAACATACATATATTTTTCTTTTATTTCTTCTTTGTGAGCATTAAGAGATGTTTTAACAAGTTTGTCATAGATTCAGCTAGGTTCATAATGGAGTGACTGAATAGTTGAAATGGAGCATATCTGGGTTATATCACCATTGAAAGTTTTTAAGTATTGTTCAGGATTCAAACTATATTTTTCAAAATTGGTAGCACATAACTTAAGAGTTTTAACCCAACTAGCTGTTTTATATAATTTGCTATTATTTTTGTCAAATAGAATATGTGTAAGGAAAAAAAATAATCTTTTGTAAATATTTTCCTTTATTTTTTGCTATAGCCTTTATACAAAATTAATTTTGATATGCTATACATTTTTAAGAAATTTTACTAAGAATATACAAAATGAATTATTATGATTTAATTTTAGTATGCCTAAACATATTTTTTTATGATTGTATTATATTTAAATTTTTATTTGTAAATTTTGATATGTCATATTACAGTAGAGTGTCATTTATCCGAATCAATTGGGGACTGGGGTTGTTCGGAAAATCAATATTTCGGATAACTGATTATGTATGAAAAAATATATTAACCTATCGCATGTTGAAATTTTTCTCTGTTGCGTGTCGCTTTGCATTGAATTTTCGTCGATGTTAAGCATAACGAAGACTATTGTATCATTAAAAATTATTTTTTTATTTTGTACAAACAAAATAAATATATTGAAAAATATAAAAACAAAAAAAAATTATACTTCAGAAGTTAATTTAGTATCAAAAACGTAAAATATTTGAGTAGCACAAGACATAGCCAAAGATTGCAGCGCCACAGCACTGGCGAAAATTTAAATTTACCAACTGGAATTCTTTCGGATAATTGACGTTTCAGATAATTGACTTTCAGATAAACAACACTCTACTGTATTACTTAGTTATTTTGAAAACACAAAATAAATAGAAGAAAAAAGTTTGTTTTTAAAGCTATTGAAGGTTAATGTAATAAATAATAATTATGTGCAAGTTATAGAAACATAAGCTAAAATTTATACTTGAATTTATTTAAATTCAAGCTAGAACCTTTGACATAGCTAACAGTATTTAAAAATAGTCAACTATTTGTCCTAAAGACAAGGATTAATTTAGATGATATGGTTATTGTATGATTTAGCCTGAAGTCTCTTTTTGTACATTAAGAATTTTTTTCATACTTATTCTAAAAATATCAAAAGAATATATCATTTTCAGTAAAGTGAACATGAAAGCAATAAATTCTATTTTTTCTATTTCTATTTTTTTATTACATTTACATTACATTTACAATTACATTATTACATTTATTACAATTCTATTTTTCCTGAAATTTATTTTGTATATATGAAATTATATAAATATGAGTTTATATTAAGTATTTATTGTGATTATTTATAATATGTTATCATTATTGAAAACTTCTTTCTTGATTTTAACATAAAGATTCTTTATATATATATATATATGTTTAATTAACTAATTTTTAAATTTTTTTAATTGTAACTAGTTTTTAACTAATTATTTTATTAAATAACTAATTTTGTCTCAATTATATTTTTACTTGGTAATAAATTTTTTGACCCAGTTGTGTTTATAAATAATAATTTTCTTGATATGCTAAATAAATTTGAAGATGGTTTGTTGATTATCTTTTAATATTGAAAATGTTTCAATGTTTGAAATAGGTTGGTTGCAGTCCAAGTGAAGATGTTGCATTTTTTGCTGTAGACTCACTTCGTCAACTCTCAATGAAATTTATTGAGAAAGGAGAATTTGCCAATTTTAGATTTCAAAAAGATTTTTTACGTCCTTTTGAACATATTGTGAAGAGAAATAGGTAAGTTTTTTATATTAAATTACTTAAAATTGAAAATATTTGTAATAATAATATTTAAAAGTAAACATATTATTATAAAGTACAATAAAACTTGTATATATCACTCAATTATCCATTAATCTGTTAACCATCATAATATTTGACTCTGTCATTGTGAAGTCAGACAATAGTAATATCTGTATGTGTTGTTCCTCATGATTTAGCTCCTTTATTACTATTTCTTCATTACTTTTAAATGATGATGAGACAATGTGAAAATGAGGAAGATGAAGTTTAATAGATGCAAATAGATCACATTGAAGTGAAAATATGCTGTTAAAATGCATTGAATAGTTCAAAATAAAACAATAAAAGTGGAAGCAATGCAAATATTACTTTTGCATAAAATTTGCAATGTTATGTCCATGAAATCTAGGAATGCACTGAAGTAAAAACATTACTTATTATTTTAAAAATTAAACATAGATGTACTGTATATTTGAATGTGTGTTTTATGACACTTGTTTTATTTTACTTTATGTTAGGTATTAGAAATATACAATATATGTATATCTTTAATCTTTAATATTGAATAAATTATTTTAGAAAACATCCATCAAGTTTTTTTCATTCATTTGTCAAGATTTCTTTCTTTATATCAGTGTATTGCAAATTTTTCTTACCACAGAACACTTCACAAATTCTGAAATTTTAACATTTTAACATTTTGGAACATTTTGGTTATTTTATAGGATAGGTAGATATAAATAATAAATAAAATAAATGAGTAAATCTAAGCATTAAGGAAAAACAAACATTTATGCTCAAGCGTTAATTAAAACAATACACATAAAAAAAGTAAAATGAACTAGCATACATACATACATACATACATATGTACATACATACATACAGTCAAATCTGTCTGTAACAGAACCCCAAGGGACCAAACAACTCTTCTATAGTAGACAGGTTTCCGCTATATGCAGGCTACCTACTATAGGTATCCCTTGATTAATGTAATTAATAAATTTCTCAATGTTACCATGTATATCAAAATTGCATTAATCTAATACAGTGGTACTAGGGTACTTGACTGAACAATCTCCACCTGCTAGAAAATATTTTTGGTTAATAACAAATATTTTTATTTTAACTTTAATTTTTTCATTCATCCATAAAAAAGTTCTCTAAGATAAAAATGAGTGACCAGTTTAAAATAAAACCTTACAGCTGCCTACATTTGTCAGACAAAATTTTACTCAATTTGGTTCATTTTCTTCATAAGTGAAAAAAACAAACTGCATGACAAACACAATCATCAGCATGTTTTACAACCATTTCAAGTGAATGAAGTGTTTCAACAACATGTGTCTGTGACACGCTAAGATTTGTTGCAAATTTATGAGTTGTTATTCATCAATCTTTAACAATTTCTTCCCACAATTTCTCTTCAACAGCTTTTGGAGGCCTATATATTTTGTATCCTTTAGTTCAAAATTTTCCAAATGAAACTTTCAAAACCACATTTGACACATTTGGAGTTTAGAAGCATTTTTCCATACACAGTACAATTATTTTTTACTGTCTGTGTGGTGTTATATCTTTTACAAAACTTAAAAAGCATGCATAATATGCCCAATGTGGATTTTATCTGCAGACATTTCGATTTGATTTTATTCAAATAAAATGTGATGTAAAAAAGTTTAAAATAACCTTCAAAACAAAGTAAACATTTTCACATCAGGAATAATGAGTTAAATTTTACAACTTATAATTATATCACATATTTATGTAAAAACAGCTGTTAATAAAAATACACAAAAACTTTCTGTTTAAATTCCAATAAAATTACCTTTTTTTTTTTTTTCTTTTTTTAATTCTTTCCGCCCTGTGGGCTCTAAGAGGCCTCTTTTTGCAAGCTCATTATGGGTTCGGCCAGGCCCACAATGGGGCTGCCCTGCTGGGTGGTGGGAGACGGGGCCCGACATATCCAAATGGACCACCCCCTGAAAAATTCCTGGGGTTTTTTGGCCTATTCAGATTCGAGCCCAGGTCCCCCAGAGTGGTAGGCTGCCAGCTTGACCGCTCGGCCATCCAGCCGCCCAATAAAATTACTGAAATACAGTAGTCATATTTTGCTATTCTGTATTGTGTATGTGTATTGTTTTACTTTTTGATTTATACATGCTAGGCTTGTAAACTACGTTAAATTTGTATTAAATCAGATAAAGCTACCGATTTTTCTGTTATACAGCCCAATTTTCATTTCCATTTTCACATTAGATAGGTTTCGCTATATACAAGTTAATTCACATTAATTTTTGCAAAAAATTCAAGGAACTGAAGAAATTTTCCATTAATGACAGGTTTTCACTATACACAGTTTTCATTACAGACAGGTTTGACTATATATATATATCAAGCTGATTCAAAAGTTCCTGGACACTGACAACACTTTTGTGAAAAAGATCTCTAGCACTGGCAAAACTGCTGTGAATGCAAATGAGCTGTTATATTCATCATCATCATATAGTCATATTCATCATCATCATATAGTCATATTCATCATCATCAAAGCACATACTATCGTTTTATAGAGCTGTTGAGTTCATTTGTTTGGTGAATTTTGTTTTCTACAACAAGGAATGACGACGAAATTTATCATTTAAGTCATGTTGCATTATTACTGGAGACAAGGGTTTAGTGCAAGGATAGCAGCAGAGAAAATGTGCAAAATTGAAGGCCCAGGCTTGATGAACAAGACAACTGTAGCTGAATTCTGGGACTTAGTCTTCTACTTCAATTCTGGGAATTCCAGCCTTGGTCTAGATGACTATTAGTGGAATTTGGATGATTCAGTACATTGGAAACTGGTTCCTGATGGCCAGGCTGTGGATGGTAACTTCTATGCTGAGCAACTGGAAAGAGTGTTTGAAGTCATGCATGCTCTCTCTCCAGCATTGCTTAATTGAAAGCATACACTGCTGTAGCATGATAATGCTCTGGACCACCATTCTAGAGTGGTCCAAGAGAAGTTAGAGGAGCTGAAGGGGATTAAAGTTTTGACTTACCCAACTTATAGCTCTGATCTATAGATTTTCACTTCTGATCTTTGGCCCATTTTCTGCAAGGACATTCTTTCAATATAGTGCATAATGTNGTTGTGTTTATAAATAATAATTTTCTTGATATGCTAAATAAATTTGAAGATGGTTTGTTGATTATCTTTTAATATTGAAAATGTTTCAATGTTTGAAATAGGTTGGTTGCAGTCCAAGTGAAGATGTTGCATTTTTTGCTGTAGACTCACTTCGTCAACTCTCAATGAAATTTATTGAGAAAGGAGAATTTGCCAATTTTAGATTTCAAAAAGATTTTTTACGTCCTTTTGAACATATTGTGAAGAGAAATAGGTAAGTTTTTTATATTAAATTACTTAAAATTGAAAATATTTGTAATAATAATATTTAAAAGTAAACATATTATTATAAAGTACAATAAAACTTGTATATATCACTCAATTATCCATTAATCTGTTAACCATCATAATATTTGACTCTGTCATTGTGAAGTCAGACAATAGTAATATCTGTATGTGTTGTTCCTCATGATTTAGCTCCTTTATTACTATTTCTTCATTACTTTTAAATGATGATGAGACAATGTGAAAATGAGGAAGATGAAGTTTAATAGATGCAAATAGATCACATTGAAGTGAAAATATGCTGTTAAAATGCATTGAATAGTTCAAAATAAAACAATAAAAGTGGAAGCAATGCAAATATTACTTTTGCATAAAATTTGCAATGTTATGTCCATGAAATCTAGGAATGCACTGAAGTAAAAACATTACTTATTATTTTAAAAATTAAACATAGATGTACTGTATATTTGAATGTGTGTTTTATGACACTTGTTTTATTTTACTTTATGTTAGGTATTAGAAATATACAATATATGTATATCTTTAATCTTTAATATTGAATAAATTATTTTAGAAAACATCCATCAAGTTTTTTTCATTCATTTGTCAAGATTTCTTTCTTTATATCAGTGTATTGCAAATTTTTCTTACCACAGAACACTTCACAAATTCTGAAATTTTAATGGAACATTTTGGTTATTTTATAGGATAGGTAGATATAAATAATAAATAAAATAAATGAGTAAATCTAAGCATTAAGGAAAAACAAACATTTATGCTCAAGCGTTAATTAAAACAATACACATAAAAAAAGTAAAATGAACTAGCATACATACATACATACATACATACATATGTACATACATACATACAGTCAAATCTGTCTGTAACAGAACCCCAAGGGACCAAACAACTCTTCTATAGTAGACAGGTTTCCACTATATGCAGGCTACCTACTATAGGTATCCCTTGATTAATGTGATTAATAAATTTCTCAATGTTACCATGTATATCAAAATTGCATTAATCTAATACAGTGGTACTAAGGTACTTGACTGAACAATCTCCACCTGCTAGAAAATATTTTTGGTTAATAACAAATATTTTTATTTTAACTTTAATTTTTTCATTCATCCATAAAAAAGTTCTCTAAGATAAAAATGAGTGACCAGTTTAAAATAAAACCTTACAGCTGCCTACATTTGTCAGACAAAATTTTACTCAATTTGGTTCATTTTCTTCATAAGTGAAAAAAACAAACTGCATGACAAACACAATCATCAGCATGTTTTACAACCATTTCAAGTGAATGAAGTGTTTCAACAACATGTGTCTGTGACACGCTAAGATTTGTTGCAAATTTATGAGTTGTTATTCATCAATCTTTAACAATTTCTTCCCACAATTTCTCTTCAACAGCTTTTGGAGGCCTATATATTTTGTATCCTTTAGTTCAAAATTTTCCAAATGAAACTTTCAAAACCACATTTGACACATTTGGAGTTTAGAAGCATTTTTCCATACACAGTACAATTATTTTTTACTGTTTGTGTGGTGTTATATCTTTTACAAAACTTAAAAAGCATGCATAATATGCCCAATGTGGATTTTATCTGCAGACATTTCGATTTGATTTTATTCAAATAAAATGTGATGTAAAAAAGTTTAAAATAACCTTCAAAACAAAGTAAACATTTTCACATCAGGAATAATGAGTTAAATTTTACAACTTATAATTATATCACATATTTATGTAAAAACAGCTGTTAATAAAAATACACAAAAACTTTCTGTTTAAATTCCAATAAAATTACCTTTTTTTTTTTTTTCTTTTTTTAATTCTTTCCGCCCTGTGGGCTCTAAGAGGCCTCTTTTTGCAAGCTCATTATGGGTTCGGCCAGGCCCACAATGGGGCTGCCCTGCTGGGTGGTGGGAGACGGGGCCTGACATATCCAAATGGACCACCCCCTGAAAAATTCCTGGGGTTTTTTGGCCTATTCAGATTCGAGCCCAGGTCCCCCAGAGTGGTAGGCTGCCAGCTTGACCGCTCGGCCATCCAGCCGCCCAATAAAATTACTGAAATACAGTAGTCATATTTTGCTATTCTGTATTGTGTATGTGTATTGTTTTACTTTTTGATTTATACATGCTAGGCTTGTAAACTACGTTAAATTTGTATTAAATCAGATAAAGCTACCGATTTTTCTGTTATACAGCCCAATTTTCATTTCCATTTTCACATTAGATAGGTTTCGCTATATACAAGTTAATTCACATTAATTTTTGCAAAAAATTCAAGGAACTGAAGAAATTTTCCATTAATGACAGGTTTTCACTATACACAGTTTTCATTACAGACAGGTTTGACTATATATATATCAAGCTGATTCAAAAGTTCCTGGACACTGACAACACTTTTGTGAAAAAGATCTCTAGCACTGGCAAAACTGCTGTGAATGCAAATGAGCTGTTATATTCATCATCATCATATAGTCATATTCATCATCATCATATAGTCATATTCATCATCATCAAAGCACATACTATCGTTTTATAGAGCTGTTGAGTTCATTTGTTTGGTGAATTTTGTTTTCTACAACAAGGAATGACGACGAAATTTATCATTTAAGTCATGTTGCATTATTACTGGAGACAAGGGTTTAGTGCAAGGATAGCAGCAGAGAAAATGTGCAAAATTGAAGGCCCAGGCTTGATGAACAAGACAACTGTAGCTGAATTCTGGGACTTAGTCTTCTACTTCAATTCTGGGAATTCCAGCCTTGGTCTAGATGACTATTAGTGGAATTTGGATGATTCAGTACATTGGAAACTGGTTCCTGATGGCCAGGCTGTGGATGGTAACTTCTATGCTGAGCAACTGGAAAGAGTGTTTGAAGTCATGCATGCTCTCTCTCCAGCATTGCTTAATTGAAAGCATACACTGCTGTAGCATGATAATGCTCTGGACCACCATTCTAGAGTGGTCCAAGAGAAGTTAGAGGAGCTGAAGGGGATTAAAGTTTTGACTTACCCAACTTATAGCTCTGACCTATAGATTTTCACTTCTGATCTTTGGCCCATTTTCTGCAAGGACATTCTTTCAATATAGTGCATAATGTTGAAAATGGGGTTTGCGAGTTTTGGCATCAAAACCAGTCAAGTGGTATTTCCAAGGAATCCCCAATTTGCAAAAAGATGCATTAAGACCATTGCTAACAATTATCTTTATTTTGAGGAATGACCATGTCATTGTGTTTTAATATCAATAAAGTTTTGTACTTGTGTCTGTGTTTTAGAACTTTTGAATCAACCTGATAAATACAGTAAAATTGCATTCTTAATGACTTCAATGTTTCTGGGTCTTTGAATTACAAACTCTTTGGTTATCAGGCACAATATTAGAAAGTTGAATTTTCATATCTGGTGTTAGCTTTGAGTCTGTTTCTGTACTTTGATTTGGTTGCAGCATAATATGAAAATCTTGCCTTGTTTAAATATATCATTGTAAAAGGAAGTAAGACAAGAATAGCTAGTTTTGATATATTACATAAATCCTCAAGCTTTTCAATATCTTAAAATTCTCTTTCCATGTAGTATAAAAATTCTTTTGTGTAGTATATTTAGATCTCTTAGAATTTTTTTTCTTAATGTTGTTGTATTTGCCTTTATTTTTTTGAGTTTATCATGTTTTTCTTCTATATTTCTAGTCATAATTTATATTGTGTTTTTTCTTTATTTGTATTGCATATTTGTTTACTTCAGTTACCTGTTTTTTAATTTAATTTATTTTGAACTAAATAATAGCTAATTAATGAGGACTTTAATATAGATAGATTATATAACTTTCATTAAATACTTGTAATTTTTTTTATTTTGTCTATACCTTTTTTTTTTATCTTTCATCATCATTTCTGTTTTCTCATATTAATTATAAATATATCTAATTCTACTATTCTTTCAATTAAAATACATTATTTATTTGGTTTCATTAAAAGTAATTGTGTGATCTGCTTTCTTATATTTATTAATAAAATTTATATTCAATTCAATTTATTAAGCGTATAAGGCTTTCGCCTGTTACAAGGGCGATGTTTGTTAATACAACATATTAGTCCAGAATGCTTCATTTAGATACCTTTGAACAAAACTATTAAATACTCATTGTATATCTTAAAGTTTTAACTTTTGTTTTTTTAACATATATTTACAATATAACAAACATCTTTTGCAAACAAACCTTTAAGAATATTATTGTTTCACTAACTTAATACTTTGCACTAATTAGTTTATATCTAACTGGTTCACACTTTCATTAACATAAGATATTAATCACAATTTATTTTAAAAAATGGTTCATATAGTTATATATTTTAAAAATAGTATTAACATTTGCTCTATCAAGGATCTTATACATCTCAGATTCATTGGAACAATTGTCTATTATACTTATATCATACCTTTGACTGATCTTGTTTACTTTATCACATTCACAGAATATATGGAATTTAGACAATGATTTATTACATCTTGGGCATATGGTTTGAGAGTAATCCAGAAACTTATCATTGAAAATAATCCCATTTTTATTTAGTCTGAGTTGTATGAAGAATTTTTTGA
>NW_019385207.1:156781-204448 GCF_000671375.1 Centruroides sculpturatus
GCACTAATTAGTAAATATCTAACTGGTTCACACTTTATATAAATAACATTTTCGTTAACATTAGAAATTATTTACAATTTATTTTAAAAAATGGTTCATATAGTTATATATTTTAAAAATAGTATTAACATTTGCTCTATCAAGGATCTTATACATCTCAGATTCGTTGGAACAATTGGCTATTATACTTATATCATATCTTTGACTGATCTCGTTTACTTTATCACATTCACAGAATATATGGAATTTAGACAATGATTTATTACGTCTTGGGCATATGGTTTGAGAGTAATCCAGGAACTTATCATTGAAAATAATCCCATTTTTATTTAGTATGAAGAATTTTTTGACATTAAATGCCAGGTTCGTGAACATATAATTATTATTCATTGGGTAGTTTAAAATTATTTTGTATCAGAATGGGTTTTTTCGTTTTTGTATATCTTCGCTATCTTGCACAATCGATATTTCCATTACTCTCTGAATTAATAGTTTACTTTGTTGTTCATTATTAGTCGTATGTTCCATAAAAAGTTCCATAGAGAACCCATATGTGTTTAGAATTTTTGTTATTTGAATTATCCAATTTTTATTTAAATCTTTGTTTCTTGATTTATGGTATAATATATACAGCAACTTTGCAGTTAGGTCTCCTGCATCAATAACTTTTATTAGAAATTTAATATATCTTTTTATTAAAATGGTGTTTAGTTTATATCTGTTCAATTCCAGTCTTAGAGAGCTTCCTGGAGTATTATATTCTAGTTGAAAAATTCTACATATAAATCTGTTTTGTACTTTTTTGAAATCGTTGAATTTACTTAAACTCCAAATTGGCGACGCATAACCCAACGAATTCATAATAATAGAATTGAAGAGTTGGAAATGTATTTGTAGATTCTTCATTTTAGTCTTACAAAATAGTATGATTAAATTATTTATTAAATTGTTAGCCTTATTTATTGATCTTTTATAGTGTTTATCAAATGAAAGATTAGGAGTAAATATTACTCCCAAGAATTTGACTTCATTAACTATTTTTATTTCTTCTCTTTTGATATAGAAAGACATATGTTTTTTTGGTAAATTGCTACCATTTCTAAATATCACTATCACTGATTTTTTTGGGTTAATTTTTACTTTTAGATCTTCCAAGTATTCCGATATCTGTTGTATTTTCCTGCGTAGTGCAGCTGCCGTCGGTGCAATTAAAACAATGTCATCTGCATAAGAAATCGAGTGTATCGTTTGGTTATCGATTTTAAATCCATCCTCTTCTCTTACAAAACATCTGTTTAAATCAAATAAGTAAAAATTGAAAAGATATGGTGATATAGGATCTCCCTGTAATAATCCTCTATACGTTTCAAATGGTGCCCAGCAAATATTATCTTGTTTAATAATAGTCTCATATCTTCCAAATAGCCTGCCTATTATTTTTATCAGGCAATCACATGCTTCATATTTTCTCAGTTTTTCCTGTAAGTCTATTATACTAATTGAATCATAGGCCTTTTCCAAGTCCAAAAACAGAGCAAATATTTTTTTGTCTTTTCCTAAGCAATTGTATTTGAATTAACATCGATAACACAAAAAGTGCTGTTTGCATACCTCCATTCTCCACAAAAGCATATTGCGTAGGGTTTCTATAATTAATTGCGGCAGTCCAGTAATTAAATTTATCAGCTAATATTGATGTGAATATTTTGCGAAACCAGATAGTAAAGCTATTGGTCTATAATTTGTAGGTTCTTTTCTATTACCTTGTTTATATATCATCGTGAATATAATTTCGTTCCATTTATCCGGTATAATACTCTGTTTGTAAAAATCATTAAATTGTCTAGTCAAATAGTTGGTTAACTCCAAGGGAAATATTTTTACGAGCGAGTTGGGAATCATATCCGATCCAAGTGTTGATTTTTCCTTAAGTTTTTTAATTCGTTCCTGTACTTCATCCACCTTAAATATTTCTTCCTGACTCATTGTTTGCATTATGTTGAATTCAGTTTGTGTTTGTCTGTAATTTAACAAATAATATTCTGAGAATTGACTGAAGTATTTAATCCAATTGTCATAGTCTACTCTTCTTTGTGAAGTATATCCTGATTTTGTTTTACGAAATCTATTAATTATCGACCAGAAAACTCTTTGAGTCTCTTGACTCTGTTAGTTTTTTACTAATATTGGAATAATATTTTTTCTTTTTTGCTTGGATTAAATTATTGTAAATTTTTTATTTTGTAAGTATATCATCAGATATTCTTCTGTATTATTTTTTCTAAAGATCTTTAGGCTCTTTTGTTTTTTGATCTTTTGACTATAACAGGAATTATCATACCAGTCACATTTATATACTCGCTTGAAGGTACTCAAACTTTTTTTAAATCTAAATTCTTCTAATTTCATTATAAGATTTGAATAGTTATGAATTGGCATATTTTCTTCTTCATGGTTTAACATTTCTTTAGTTATAAAGACTGCTTCTTTTAAAAATTTCTGTTTATTATAAGAAGTTATTATCAATACTTAATTTATGAAATTGCTCACTCATGTTCTTTGTCTTTTTTCTTTATAATTTCCCAACTCTAGCCGTACAGGAAAATGATCTGATATATCGTGTTCCATTACTATAAGAGATTTGCAGTAGTCTAACATCGGTTCCGAACATATAATATAATTGATGGTTGATTTCCCATTGGAGGATACGAAGGTATATTCGGCGGGAATATCCCCTTTTAATCTACCATTCAAAATTATTAATTGATTGCTTTGGACAGAATCCAAGAGGGCATTCCCTCCTATATTTATCAGTTTATCTTTGGATAATCTACTATTTCTTATATTATCAAAATTTTGCAAAAACACTGTATCAATAGTCTCTCCAATACAGCTATTAAAATCACCATCTATCAAACATAACTGGACTGTAATGGACCATCTTTCTATATGAATTTGAGCCTCTTGTAGAACAAGTTTCTTCTCTACGGATGGAGAGAGATACATTAGAATTAACCCTAAATACGATTTACACCATATTGTTTTGATATTATTATTTAATTTTATTATCGTGACTATAAAGTAATCTGATATAAAGTGATAAAGAATGTCACCTAAGCTCTTCTTGATCAATAAAAGCATTCCTTGTGCAGGATGGCCAAATCTACTTTTTCGTTGAGCATTTTTCATTATTATTCTATTATTTTGTTCTAAAAAATTTTTTTCAGTATTATTCAAATTTATCAACCATGTTTCTGTAATTCCGATTATGGAATTTGTATTTATAAGTTCTCTCACAGTGGGTTTGTGTAATTTTCCTCTAAGACCCTGGATATTCCAAAAACTCACCAACAGATCAGTATTAGCAGTATCTGACAATCTAATATCATTATTACTCTGTTTGCCTTCTTTAACAACCAAATCTTCTCCAGTATTCATATCATTGTTATCCACATCATTATCCATTTTATACATATTCTGTTCTGTATTATAATTTTTCATTGTCCTTTCTAAGATTGTTTTTTGTTTAATTCTAAAAAATGGTTCAGCTGTATGATCTGTCTAGTATTAATATCTATAGTATACATTAAATTATCCTTTATAAAATAATTGTCCCTTACTCTTATTCTATTATTATCTGAATTTCGAAACTTAATCATATTCAGTATCTGTTTTCTTCTAATTCTTGATCTTAAGCATAAGTCCAATGTTATAATTATTTTTTTCATTTCATCTACCATTTTCGGTCTCACTGACCAGAATTTTTTCAGGATTAAATTTCTAGCTTTTACCGTTTCCATCATAACTTTTATTGTTCGATTATTATTAATATTTTTTAATTGTACAAGTCCCTCAATTTCTATATTATTAAGATCTAGCTCTTCGTTAATAAATTTTTTAATCTCTTCTATGAAATCCAACGTTTTAAATGGGTAATTGAAAATAACTATATTTTTTCTAGTAGTCTCGTTTAACATTTTATCAATTTTAAATTCGAACATACCTTTTAAGTTATTATTAGATTTGACCCTTTCTTCTAATGTGTGAATCTTTTGACCAATTTTTCCCATCTCTTCTTTCACCTTAAAGTTATCTTCTTTCATAGTGTTGATTTCTGATTTTATTGTTTGAATTTCCAAATTTAAAAGAGCAAACTTTTCTTGAATTAGATTGTAAATTGATTTTAGTGTATAATTGGAATCGTCATCACGTTGTACTTCCGGCTCAATTTCTGGCTCAAAAAAATCTCTAATTGTCGAACTTCCCTTCGATTCATAAGTATCTCTCACATCTTCATCCGATAGATATTCTTCTCCCAAAATTTCCACGAATTGGTTATTTTCCTCCACATCCTTATTAATTTCCTTACGAGGTCTTCCTCGCCCCCTTTTTTGCATAGCTGCTTGGCTTGACTGAAGAGGAGAACGAGGGAAAGGTCCGGGATTTAATTTGATTCCCGCAATCAGTAATAAAGTCCTAATTACTTCCACAGTTAATAATAATTCAAGACTTTTTAACTTAATTTGATACTTGTTCTTATTGCTTAATTCTTCCATTATACACTTATTCAAACAGCTCTTCAGAAAAGTCACCAACCAATAAAATTTATATAAATTTGCCTAATTTCTGAAGATTTGTTAAATTTTTAAAAAATATTTCAATTAAAACTAACAAAGAATTTGGTCATTTGTATTATACTTAATGTTTGTGAAGCATTAATTTATGCAGAGAAGTTTTTGATCATTTTTCTTTATTTATTTAATTTTTACAATTAAAATTGTAGCTGTTATATTTGAAAATAATAATAAATCATTCAAGTTAAAAAACTTAAAAAGTATAATATAAGAAATTTAAAATTAATTACAATTTAAATTATAGTTTAAACAGTATTTTTGTGTTCTGTATTTTAGATCACCAACTATTAGAGATATGGTTGTAAGATGTGTAGCTCAAATGGTAAATTCTCAAGCTGCTAATATTAAATCTGGTTGGAAAAATATTTTTAGTGTCTTCCATCTAGCTGCATCTGATCATGACGAAGGAATTGTTGAATTAGCATTTCTAACAACTGGAAAAATAATCAGTAAGTAAAATATTTTTGAAATCAATAAATGTGATTGTCAAGAGGTGTGCAGGAAAAAAGCAAAGATGATTTTTTTAAACATAAAGTTTATAATATTTTATTTTAAAATATGTAAATCTGCTTAAAAAGATTTATTTGCTTTATTGGATTTTATTATGTTTATTAATCATTAAAGAAAATAGTAATAATAATTTTCAATAATAGTATTAATAATTTTCAAAAATTATTATTACATATAAGAAACAAATTTATATATTTATTTGTTATTTTTACATTTAAATGTTCATTTTATTTAGTTTCTAAGTAGCTGTATTGATATTTACAATTGTATTTTCAACTACACAGTTATATTCTGTCTTTAAATTGAAATATTTATATATGATTATACTGTATATTATTTGGCTTCTTTTTGTTTTATAAATAAATCATCCTGTGTAGCATTAGTCTCCAGATCCAATTTTGTTTTGATATTTATAATAGTGTCTATTTTAAGAGTTATTATTAATAATTACAGTGGACCCGCAATATAACACGCGTGTCGGGTGGGAAACAACACCTGCATTATAAGGTGAACCACGTTATACCGAGTGGCACGGTGGTGACACAATAAATTTACTCAGAACAATTTGAGCTATATACTGAAACATCCCATCAACTACATACATATTATGTATTTTAATAAAAAAACCAATTTATTTCTTAAGTGTTTTATTAAAATTCACATAACATAGTTATACATCTTAATAAGTACATACTGTATATGTATTATTTTATTTATGTACATAAGGTACGCTTGAAAATACAGTATTGTATGTAAAAACAAACACTATCTATAACTTGACTAAAATCTATGTATTCAACATCATTTCAATTACAAAAGATTACTTAAAAAAGTGAGTAATTTTTATTTGTTTGTTTTTTGATAACTTCTGTGTCATTTCCCTTTTGAAAGATGCTAATTACAACAATCTGCACTGTTAATATTTTCTTGTGATTCAGCCCATTTTATAACAGTTTCCATGGCTGTTATTGCTTCTTTGGTTGTTGGCGGTATATCAGCTATCCCATTGGCACTTTCTTCATCATCATCTATTTCTTCTTGACAATCTTCGTCACTGCAAATGGATTCAGTAATCATTTCATCAGTCATATTCTGACAAATATCTTCTCTAGCATCCACATCTAACCAATCAGTCAAAGAATTATTAGTTATTTCTGGCTCATTCAATATTTCCCAGATATGAGAAATTTCAGTCTCAGTGAAGATATTATCTGAAGCTGAATCTGAATGTGTTGTGGTTTGGTCAAGATCAACTTGATTATTAGATTCATTTAATTTTTTCCAACAGTTTCTAATTGTCTCTGATGTGATTGCCTGCCAGGCAAGTCCAATACTGTAGGACATGTCTCTGAGATCCATTTTTTTTTTATAAATATGTTGACGTCAATGTCTGATGATAATGACTTCATCATTTCTCTTCAGTAATTTGTTTTGAAAGCACTAATAATGTCTTGATCTAAGGGTTGTATAAGAGCAGTAGTATTTTTTGGAAGATACATTACTTTTATTTTACCATCATCAGACACAAGGTTATCAGCTGGTGGATGAGCTGGGCAATTATCTAAGAGAAGCAAAGTTTTTGGATCTAGACTCAATCCTCTCAGAAATTTTTGCACAGAGGGAACAAAGGAATTGTGAAACCAGTCATGAAATATGTTATAAGTCATCCAAGCATTTATGCTGTTTTTATAAACAACTGGCAGAGATTTTATATTGATTGACTTGAAACATCGTGGGCTTTGACTTTTACCTATAATGAGTGGCATCAACGTGTGATTACCAGCTTTATTTACACAAAATAAAGCTGTTATCCTTTCCTTGCTTAGTTTTAATCCTGCCTTTTGTGGGTTACTTTTTAGATCTAAGGTTTTACTTGGCAACATTCTGTAATATAATGCAGTCTCATCACAGTTAAAAACTTGTGCATCAATATATCCTTCTTTCTTAATGGAAATTGTGAACTATTTGGAAAATTCTGCNATATTTTCCAGATATGAGAAATTTCAGTCTCAGTGAAGATATTATCTGAAGCTGAATCTGAATGTGTTGTGGTTTGGTCAAGATCAACTTGATTATTAGATTCATTTAATTTTTTCCAACAGTTTCTAATTGTCTCTGATGTGATTGCCTGCCAGGCAAGTCCAATACTGTAGGACATGTCTCTGAGATCCATTTTTTTTTTATAAATATGTTGACGTCAATGTCTGATGATAATGACTTCATCATTTCTCTTCAGTAATTTGTTTTGAAAGCACTAATAATGTCTTGATCTAAGGGTTGTATAAGAGCAGTAGTATTTTTTGGAAGATACATTACTTTTATTTTACCATCATCAGACACAAGGTTATCAGCTGGTGGATGAGCTGGGCAATTATCTAAGAGAAGCAAAGTTTTTGGATCTAGACTCAATCCTCTCAGAAATTTTTGCACAGAGGGAACAAAGGAATTGTGAAACCAGTCATGAAATATGTTATAAGTCATCCAAGCATTTATGCTGTTTTTATAAACAACTGGCAGAGATTTTATATTGATTGACTTGAAACATCGTGGGCTTTGACTTTTACCTATAATGAGTGGCATCAACGTGTGATTACCAGCTTTATTTACACAAAATAAAGCTGTTATCCTTTCCTTGCTTAGTTTTAATCCTGCCTTTTGTGGGTTACTTTTTAGATCTAAGGTTTTACTTGGCAACATTCTGTAATATAATGCAGTCTCATCACAGTTAAAAACTTGTGCATCAATATATCCTTCTTTCTTAATGGAAATTGTGAACTATTTGGAAAATTCTGCAGCGCCTTCAATATTACTAGACTTTGCTTCACCAGAAATGGAAATTTGGAAGATGCCATGTCATTTTTGCCAACACTACAACCAACTGTCAGAAGTCTTAAAATCTTCTGCTTTTAAGCTTACATGAAATTTTTCAGCCTGCAACTTTAAAGCAGTTTCAAATATGGGAATACCTTCACTTCTTTTTTGCACAAACCATGCATAGAGGCAATCGTCAACATTTTGATTTTTTCCAAATCTTGTCTTTTTTTGAGTAAGCCCAGCATCTTGGTCAAGCTTATCAACAAATGATTTCAGTTTTGTCTCCTCTGCCATCCAACCCCATACAGTTTCTTCAAGTATGCCGTATTCTCTTATGTTTGCTTTCGAAACGCCACTCTTTACTTTAGCAATAATGTGGAGCTTTTCTTTCATACTGTAAGCTTTCTTTTACTCATCATGCATACAATAATTAAACACTATTTAAAATACATGCAAGAACTCAATACATACACAATTACTCAATTCGCAGTAACAATAAAATGCACTACTCACTAATATTGCACAGACCTGCATAAACGTGTTTGAGCTTATCATGTCACACGGACTTGTATAAACGTGTTTGAGCTATAATGCGCTATAACCGAGTGTGTGGTATAGCGAGCAGCACTATAAGGAAGGTCCACTGTATTTACAATTTAAATCAATATATCATTGCTTACAATGCAATACATTAGATTTCATTGTTTTGAAGAATGATGGGATAAAAACTTTTCTATTTGGTGACATATAAAGAATAACTTTTAAAAAATTATGTTATGTAATATGTATCGTTTAAAAATGTGATTCATTTAATACTACATCTTAAGTGACATAGTCAACTTTGTAGTAAAATAAATTAGATACAGGGTTCCTATGCAGCTAGAAAGTCAGGGATTTTCATTAGCATTCAGAAAAAGTCATGGAAAGTCAGGGAATTTTCTTCTTGGCTGCCTTCTTGGTATTTTGCTGACAATATGCTTGACTAAGTATAGCCATCTGCAGGCTGCAAGAAATAATATGGTGTAATAAAACTTATGAAAAGGGATCAGAATATTTTCAGGATCCAAAATTTCTCCCAGGCATACACAAAATTTCTCCAAAAATTTACCAAGTACAAAAAAATGATAAATAATTTAAATGTTGTTATTTATAATTTTTCCAGTTTATTAATTAATATTTTATAAAGTTCAGGAAATTTATTAAGGAATAAATTTAATAAATATATACTTCTGTACATGGATTATAATACAGGATTTTTTAATGAATAATAAATAATGACTTTTTACTTTTTTCAAAGCCACATAGATTTTTGGCTGTGGATTAATAACAGGATAAACTACTTAAATTTAACCTTTGATCCTATAATTCTGCAAGTGCATGATTTTTGTTTAGTTGATCAAGAGAACATACAAAGAAATTAAAGAGAATTAGAACAAATAAATAATTAAAAAGTTGGAGAAGCAATAGCATATGTATGTAGTAAGTCAAATGCTGTTTTATTTTGTCAATGTGTCATACTGTAAGGTCAGAATACTTGATGGTCAGAATTTGTACAGAGTTGGTCAGGGGCAGTCAGGGAATTTAAAACAAAAAATTTGATTAGGAACCCTGTAGATAGCTTGTTTGAAAATTGCATAGTCCTAATATTTTCTAATTATAAGTTACAAAAATTATCAGAAAAAGATTATTGTAAATAATAATGAGGATCTGTAAATATTTAAAAGTAGCTTATAAATCAATACTAAGCAATATTTAAAGTAATGGCATATAAGACACCCCCATTTTGTCATAAACTATTTAGGGAGAAATATTTATTGTATTTAAGCAGTCTCCTACATTAGGCACTCAGCTCTGAATATTTTTTTTACTGTGTTCTGGTTAAAAAAAAAACACAGTAAAATTAGAGTGCATGTTTTTATTTATCAGAAGAAAGAGGAGTTTAAAAAAAGTTATTTACATTTAAAATTTGCTGTTAAAATATTCTGTATGAGTACATGTCAAGGCTGCTTAGCTAGAGCAAATAATAATACAGGTAGCCCTCGGTTTACGCTGCAGTTCCGTTCCTACAAAAGCTGGTGCAAATCGAATCAGCATAAAATGAACCCATATTTACAGTGAGGTATAGGATTAGGTTCTACATAAGTAAAAATAAGCAAATAATTTTGTTTATTAATACAATATAATAAAAAATACATATATTATAAATTTAATTTTTTAAATGTATTTTACGATAAAATAAAATGTTTTTACAGTAGAGTGTCGTTTATCCGAATCAATTGGGGACTGAGGTTGTTCGGATAACTTATTTTTCGGTTAACCGATTATGTACGGAAAAATATATTAACCTATCCCGTGATGAAATTTTTCTCCTTTGCATGTCGCTTTGCATTGAATTTTTGTCGATGTTAAGCCTAATGTATACTTTTTAAAATAATAATTGTGGCTATTGTATCGTTAAAAATTATTTCTTTATATCTTATAAACAAAATAAATATATTGAAAAATATAAAAACCAGAATATATATACTTTAGAAGTTGATCTAGTATCAAAAACATTCGATTCAGCACGACACACAGTCCTCAAAAAAAAAAAAAAAAACACNACACAGTCCTCAAAAAAACACCACACAAAAGTGCCATGCTGCCAGCTAAAAAACACACACCAACAAAAAAAATATTGGAATAGCCCAAGATATAGCCAAAGATTGCAGTGCCACAGCACTAGCGTAAATTAAAATTTGCCAACTGGAATGCTTTTGGATAACCAACTTTCAGATAAACGACGCTCTATTGTATTAAAATCAAATCAAATCAAACTTTATTTGTAATGGGTTATTTACCTGTTACATCAGGGTGTTCCAAATAATAACACACCCATACATGATTTTAACATACTATCTCTTATTGGTTACAATACTATTGACTTCTTACCAATTTTCTTTAGTAATACCGTTTTACAATTTATTAATTTAGTTTCTACCAATTGGCATAATCACTCAGTTACAACAAATTTTTTAGCATAATTATATAAGTTATATATTGTGTTTCAATTTTTGCCACATGAAAAAATACATACATAGTATTTTCCTTTGTGATACTATTCAGTGTTTGGAGGTTATACCTGTCACTTAACTCTAGGGCCTCCTTACACATACAAAACATATGAACTTTGGAAAGAAAGTTACAGCATCTTGGGCAACAACAATTAGAAAAATCATAAATATTATTATTAATTATAATCATCACTTTGTTTAGTCTTAACTGAATGAAAAATTTTTTAATATTAAAGGGTAAATTTGAAAATATATAATGTTTATGTTTGGATATTCTAACATTATGTTGTACCATTCTGGTTTTTTCTGATTATGGAGATCTTTGATATCTTGAACCAAAAACTTCTCTAGAGCATTTTGAATCAATTGAGAACTCAGTACTTCACACAAGTCAGTTTTTTCCATGAATGGTCTTATGGAAAAGCCGTAACTGTTAAAAATTACCATTATTTGTTCTACCCAGTTTTTCCTCTGTGTATCGATATGAGCACTTTTACATAGTAGCCTCAGTAATTTTGCTTGTAGTTTTCTACAATCTCTTATCATGAAAACAAAATTCGATAATTCTTTTAATAAAAAATGGACAAATTTTAAATCTATTTACTTCCAATCTAAATGCACTTCCAGGTGTATTATATTCTAATGAAAATAAATTAAATTAAATTAAAATAAATTAATGTGAGAATTTTTCGGATAAACTTGTTTTGAATTATATCAAACTTTTCATAGATAGATAGATAGACTTTTAATTGGAGCAGCATATCCAATGGCATTCATAATTATAAGAGTTAAATAATTTGAAATGAACAGAAATATTCTTCAGTTTAATCTTGGTAAATAACTTCACCATGTTATCTATCAAAATATTGGCTTTAGCCATATTGTTTTTCAAAAGACTGTTGGTGATAACATTATATCTAGGAACTTAATCTCTTGAACTATTTTTAGTTCCACATTGTTAAGACAAAAAGTCATGTATTTCTTAGAAATTTTAGCTCTGTTTCTGAATATCATTATAGATGATTTGTTAGGATTGACTTAATTTTAATTCCTCACAATACATTTCCAAAGTGTGTATTTTCCTTCTCAAGGCTGCAGCAGTTGAATCAATGACTATTACATCATCAGCATATGATATCAAATGTATCACTTGTTCCTCAATTGTAAAACCATCATCTCTCTCAAAGCAATCGTTCAAATCAAACATATAAAAATTAAATAAATGAGGTGATCAAGGGTCTCCTTGTAGTAAGCTCCGGTCAATATCAAATGACGACCATTGGAATTTATCTTGCTTAACTATCACTTCATAGTGACCGAATAGTAGAATTATCATTCTAGTTAGATGTTCTGCCAAATTGTTGATCATCTTTTGTAAATTTGAAATTAACACTGAATTACATGCTTTTTCAATGTCTAAAAATAAGGCAAACACTTTATGTCTTTTTTTATGAAGTTGTAACTGAATAATTGGCATTAGAGTAAACAGAGCCAGTTTGGTACCCCATCTTTGAGGAATGCAAATTGAGTAGAATTTCTATAATTATTTTTATCAATCTGAAAATGTTTTTATTAAAAAATCTTAAGAAAAACAAATGACATTTCAAAGTTTTGGATCTCTTACATTTTTCAGAAAAAAGTATCCATTTTTAATTGTTTAGATTTTAGTTTTCTTTCATTAAGAATTTTGGAATATGGTCGAATGGATGCGATGATGCTTCTTTTTACATCTGCACTTTGCTCCAAATCATTGTCTAACTCACAAAGTTCATCCTTCAAACTTTCCATAGTTGAAAGGATACACTTTAGATTGGCCGTTTTCATAACTCTTGGAGTTTCTTCTTTGTTTTCTTCCTTCACTAATTCTTTGTATAATTCTTCTAAGTCTTCATTTGAGAGTGGCTGATCATGGGCTTCTAAAAGTTCTGTCACATCTTCCAATCCCACATCATGCACAAGTCTGGTAATGTCTTCAATTAAATTCTCCTGATGTGCTACTTCTTCAAAATCATGCATGAATGCTGGCAGAAGTTTATGCCAAACTCCATTTAAGCATTTTGCTGAAACTTCATCCCAAGCTGACTTGATGTTTTTAATGCCTTTCAAAATATTGAAAGACCGCCAATAGTCTTTAACTGTTTTGTCTGAAGTGTCTAAAACTCTCATCATTTCCATGAATGTATTAGAGAGATAATAAACTTGCAATAATCTCCTGATCCATTGGTTGCAAAAGAGATATTGTATTGGGAAGCATGTAATCATCTTGATATCCAATGGTGTTCTTATTTCATCAAGGTTTTGAGGATGTCCTGGAGCATTGTCCAAGGGAAGTGCCTTGGCTGGTAATTCATTTTCTTCACAAAAGCAAAGCACAGTAGGGCAAAAATAACTTGTGTACCAATCTGTGAAAACATCTTGTGTGACTCAAGCGTTTTTGTTCCATTTCTAATAAACTGTTAACATCTCTTTATTTAGATCCTTTAAAGCACATGATGTCTGTGAATGATACACTAACATTGGTTTAAGTTGCAAAGTTCCTGAAACATTGGCTCCCAACAAAAGAATTAATCTATCTTTCACAACTTTAAAACCTGGAGTGGGATGTTCTTCACAAGAAATAAATGTTTGTGCTGATAACTTTTTCCAATAAAGCCCAGTTTCATCAACGCTAAAGATTAGGTCTGGAGAATAGTTGCCTTGTTCTAAATAACTCTGAAATTCCTTAGGAAAAGCAGCTACCGCCACAACATCTGCACTTGCTGCCTCACCACATAATTTTACACTATGACAGTTACTTCTGGATTTAAATCTTATAAACCAACCCTTGCTTCCCAAAAAAGTTTCTTTGCCTCCATCTGTCTCCTTAAGATTATTAAAACTTGATTTTGCTTTTTCAGTTATAGCAGCTTGAGTCAAGGAAATGTTTTTTTGATTTGCATCATCCACCTATAACGATAACAATTTTTCCATTTTTTTCAAAAATTTTATCTCTACTATAACTCACATGTTTTACATTTACTGTTGAGCAGTATGACTGTTGAGCAGTATGTTTAATTTTATCTGCATTTTTCATAATGGTAGTAACAGTCAATGGAGGTAAGTTTAAAGATCTACAGACATTAGGGCGTGTTTGTCCATTTTCCATTCATCAAATAACTTTTATTTTTGTTTCTAGGGAGATAGATTGCAATGCCTTCTTAATATGTTTAGATAATTCTGGTGCACTTCTTTTATCTGACATAATAACCCTCTTTTATTCTTGTATACCTAAACATACGTGGGTATCTAAACATTTAGTATTTTAATATTAATTTAATGTAAATGTATACATACCTAACAATATTAAACAGAAAAAAATAAATATATTCAATAAAAATCTTTGTTTTAATTAATATACAACGTTGCAGCTCAGTAAATACATCAACATCGAAACAAAAATCTGTCTAGCAAAGTGAGAATTAGGGAATTACATGGCGAAATGGCAAATTGTGCAGCAGCATTATTGTAAATCGGCGTAAATTGAACCGGCATAAACCAAGGGCTACCTATTACATGTTTAACTAAACAATAACATTTTTATTCAAGAGTTAGACTAGGTAGATGCTACTTGCAGTCTACTGAAAGCTGTTTGGGAATTTGCCTACAGGAGATTGCAACTTCACAAAAGTTCTCTCTCATATGCTGTAAAATACAGTAATTACTTTAAATGAAACTAAAAATTTATTAAAATATTAATTTATATGAAATTCTATTTTATTTTACAGTTGAAATATATGAGAGTTATTTTCCTGCTCTTATTGATTCATTTCAAGACTCTGTTAAATGTTTATCTGAGTTTGCTTGCAATGCTAGTTTTCCTGATACTAGTATGGAAGCTATCAGATTAATTAGACACTGTGCTAAATATGCTGCAGAACAACCACAGGTAAACAATTTTCAAAGACATAATTTTTTTTCTTAAAATTTATTGTAATAATGTCGGTTATCTTTCATTAAAAATAAATATTTGTTTTGTTATTTTTTAAATATGTAAATCTATTAAAAAAGATTAGGAAAAATTCTATCTTTTTCTATATACCAAAGTTGGGTATTTATTAAAATTATATTAAAAAATATATAAATTTTGATAAAAATTCATAGGTGAATTTTAAAATGACAATAAACTGATTTTGAAAGACTTTAAAGCCATTACTTTTTTATAAAATTAATACGAAAAGTAATGGTTTTATTTTAATTAATGGTAAAGTAATGGTTTTATTTTAATTAATGGTAAAGTAATGGTTTTATTTTATATCAAATTAATTTTTATTGAAGTTTTATCAAAATTTATATATTTTTAATATAATTTGTTTCATAAATTATAGTCTGTTGCTGAGGATAGATTTATGTTTGTTTTGATTACTTATTATATCCTAACAAAACAGTGTTTTCAGCCAAGTGAATTGTTTTATTTATGTTTATCAATACATAACAGATGACATCATTTTCAATATTTTAAGTTTTTTTTATTATGAAAAATGACAAATGTTACTATCATATATAATATTATTTATGTTTGCATTCTAAATGAATATAAATTATGTGAAATAAATAAAGTGTTTGTGAAAATTAAATTCTTTATTTTAAAAAATTAAAAATGATGATAAACAAGCTGGAGAAAATAATCTATTACATTTTATCCTTTGAAGTTATAATAATGTAATTATGATAGTATATAATATTATTTAAAGAATAAAATACAAGAAAAAAATTATTATATGAAGTAATTAGATATCAAGAAAATTCTGATGTTGCTTTATTTTATTATATCTAATTTTATTTTATTATTTTATATCTAAAAAAGTTAATATTAATTTATTTAAAATATATTTGTGAAACAGTATTTAACATTAAAAAACAATATTTGTGCCACAAGTAACAACAGGATGTGACAGTGACTAAGAAGGGGTTAAATGTTACTTCTCAGTCACTGTCACATCCTATTTGTCCATGTGCAATGATTATTTTTGTGGCATTAACATATGGCATACATTTGGTATGTAAAATGTTTTTATTTTAATGTCTGATGTATTCATTGTTGTATGTTTATTTCACTATTTCTTCAATAGATTGCAGTAAGTTAAAGAAATTATTTAGCCCTTTTTGGTGGTATAATAGTCTCATTTTTGGAATCTGAAAGCATCTTTGTAACTTGTTTCGTATAATTTTTTTCAAACAAGTTAAGAGTTTTCAAGAAGGTATAATTTTATAAATTTTTGATGGATATCGATGATATTGATAGTTTCAACAATTCCGCAGAAAGTGAATTTTACTTATCTGAATCAGGCATTGAATCAGGTGAAGAATTATCTACTGATATTAGTGGCAGCAAATTGTCAGAATCATGTGATGACTGTGATATTGATGCTGCTAGTTGATGGGTTCAAGAAAAAACAGTAAGTAATGCTTTTCCTTCCTTTAGCTTCGCCAAAACTCCTGGAATTCTTGTTACTTTTAGTACAGATGATATACTTCAATATTTTTGATGATTCTATGGTAGAAATGATTGCGAAGAAAACTAATAAATATGCATAGCAGTGCATTTGTTCTGAGACTGCTAAAATTAAAGAAGTAACAAATAGTATCCAACAAAATCTAGTGAAATCAGATTTTTTTTTATCCATTCAGATTTTGCAAGAAATAGTTAAAAAACCAATTGAAGAATGGTACAGGTCAAGAAATCAAGTCATGATCATTCTATTTTTTTAACAAATTTTGTCATATAGAAGGTATCATATTCTGAAAAGATTTTTGCATTTTTCTGATGATGATATTTTTGATGTATATATCCATCCTAATTTAAACTCAATAAAACATAGCTTGTTTTCTCAAGACTAAATGAACTTAGTCAATCAGCAATAACTTTTTATATAAAGATGTGATAATTGATGAGAGCCTCCTTTCATGTGAAGGAGCAAGCTAGATTTTTGACATAAAACTATTCACATTATGCAAGTCCAAAAGTGGTTATGTCTTGTCATCAACCATTTATATTGGAAGAGAAACACCGTTTGATTCAAATTTTAAGAATTTTCTGATAGGTTTGCAAATTGTTCTTACCTTGATGAAATCATTATTAGGAAAAGGTTGTCTTACAACAGACAATTACTATTCTTCTTCAACATTGTCATATTCTGCAAATTACAAAACTGATAGGGAACAATAAATCTAAATTGAAAAGATACACTTAAAGAGAATAAACTAAAGAAAGGGAGTGATAGTGGAAAAAAGGAAAAGTTTTCCTTTAGAAGAGGAAAAGCTCTAAAATACAAGAAAAGAAATTATTATATGAAGTAATTAGATATCAAGAAAATTCTGATGTTGCTTTATTTTATTGCTGTGATATCTAAAAAAATTAATGTTAATTTATTTAAAATGTATTTGTGAAACAGTATTTAACATTAAAAAACAATATTCATGGCACAAGCTAACAATGGAATGTGACAGTGACTGAGAAGGGGTTAATCAATCATCTAATCTGGTATAATAAATTTTAAAAAATATATAAATTATTATAATTTTGATGTTTTTTTAAAAACTTGTTTTTTCCTTTGGGTACTAAGAGGGTCTTTTTTTAGCAAGCCAATTATGGGTTCATCCAGGTACACAATGGGGCAGTTGGGTGATGAGGGATATGACCCAACAACGACCACCCCTGAAAAATTCCTGGGGGTTTTCAATCCATCTGGATTTGATCCTGACTCTCTTAGAGCAGGAGGTAGCCACCCTAACCACTCAGCTGTCCAGCCATTTAATCATGATGCTGATAATATTAAAATTAAGTTGAAAAATTTGGATTCAACTGAAGTTAGTTGTTAATAAGCAAAAGTTTTCTGTGTAATCTTTAGTTATTAAATTTTTTATTATGGTAAATAATAATTTTAAGTTTTGGTATTTTAAAAATATATAAAATAATTGTCTAATTATTAAGGAATGTTATGTTTTAATATATTACATAGATGTTTAGAGAACATAATATAGAGGATCAAACTGTACCTGAAGAAGATCGGGTTTGGGTTCGAGGATGGTTTCCTATTTTATTTGAACTGTCTTGTATTGTAAATAGATGTAAATTGGATGTTCGAACAAGGTTTGTTGATTTTATAATTCTATTTCCATATGATAAAGGCAAAGTCAATTAATAATTTTATTATGGAGTAAAGTGTGAATTTTGATATTTTTATTATCCATTTAATGAATTAGAAGTTTATTATCTCAAAATAATGTTTGGGGATATATAAGAAAATGATGTTTTCTTTAATATATTAATATTAAGATTCATTCACAATGTTAGCTGACCTGATTTTAATGAAAACTAAAACTTTTTTATAACCTTCTTTTAGAAAGTTTATAAAAAAAAAAAATTATCAACTCTCCTCATACTCTCTTCATTTAAATATTTATGTAATAACCTTTTATGCACATATTTTCTTTGGTAGCCTGCCTCTTGTCAAATTTCTTAGTAATTATTTAGCCTTATAGCCTAATAAAGAATCTGGCTGTTTGTTTGGTATTTCTTTTTTTCATTTGGAGTTTTTGATAATAAGTTTTTATATATAAATTTAATCTAATATTTTTGTTTACTGATTGTGTATATATAATTTCTGTTTTAAGTTAATATTTTTAAATGTTTTGTTCTTCAGGGAAGTTAAAAAATAGTAATGCTTTAGTTTATTTAGTTCAGTTTGGTTAATAATAATATAAATTATCAGTTTCTGATCAAAATTTGTTATTTTTGAATTCAAATATAAATCATTTGAGGCTTGCATTTGTTGTTGTGTGTTTAATCCTGGCCACAAATGATGACCAGGATATACGCTAATAAATACTGTGATTGAACCTCCTAAAATATGTAATTTATATTATTGTTAACTGTTAAAATTATTGTTTTTAGATGCTGTGTTAATAAAAATATACATTGTCATATATTTTCAAAAACTTTCTCTTCTTTATTAATTAAATAATTTGGAATTGCCATATTTATAATTATCTAATAATGTAACTAAAAACTACTGTAACTGTAATCAGAAAAATTCAAATTTATTTTATATATATAAATTAAAATTTAAAAGAAAGAAAATAATTTTCCTTAATTGTAGTTTGCATATAAAATAAACTAGATTTTTATTTTAATGTTACATGATGAAATCTTTATTTTATTGTGATAATATACTGTAAAACAGTGGAACAGTTGTTGTCATATTGTTCTTACACAATTATATTTATAATTATATATTGTATTTTGAAATGTATAATTAAATTGAAAACTTTTTGTTTATTTAGATTATATAGTTAAATTATACTTACAAAAAATAAGAATTATTATTGTATATTAATATTTTATTTTCATTGTGTTTCATTTTTAATTATGATCTGATCAAAATTTTTTTTCTCTATTTTTATTAGAGCTTTGACAGTTATGTTTGAAATTGTGAAGACATATGGAATCCAATTTAGACCTCATTGGTGGCAAGATTTATTTCAAATTGTTTTTCGTATTTTTGATAATATGAAATTACCAGAACAACAAACAGAGGTTAGACAATATTTTTCTTTTAAATATCATATTGTTAATAATAACAAAAGATAAATTTATTCATATCAATAATTAATTTAAATGATATATATCTAAATGCNATAGACAGCATTCAACATGGTAACAGAAAAGCAAAGTGTAAAAAAAATCAAAACAAATTATTTTGAATAAAATCTTTACTGGATATTTCATTTCAAAATTAAAATAAAACATATAACTGAACTGAACCATGAAAAAAATCATGGTTGAAGTCATATTTCTAAAAAATATGAAACAAGCAAATTATTTCCCAGAAACTCTGATTATATATACATATATGTATTTTGCAATATGAGTTAATTACAAAATAATAATATTTATATATAGCAATATAGTAACATTATTTATATTTAAAATTAAAAGTATAAATCAATGTAATGATAAAATTTTACCTGATTTTGTATTTAAGATACTACAACTTTTTTCAAACACAAACACACCAGAAAGAATAGGATTACAAAAATTGTTGTACTTTAATTGAATTAAATATCTATATACATTTTTTGTATTAAAATATATGCAAGAAAACCACCATTAATACCAAGAATAACAAAAAATAAGAACTGTTTTCAAAAATTAATATTGAATGCACAGTCAATCATTACATTTATTCAATATCAATTAATATCTTATTCAGTTTAATTATTTTAAAAATTATAAAATTCAATGTACAGTCAATTACAATAAAACCTAAGATTAATTGTACAAAATATAATTAAGATAATTAAATTTAATATGAAACTAACTTTTTGAAAGTAATTTTTATTCATTAATACTTTCATTTTTTTCATTAATAGATTATGATTAATAAAACTGATAAGCTTCATTTATCATAAACTTTAAAATATTTACACATTTTTTATAATTCATTTTTTTATAAAACCTAAAAAATGTATTTTTAAATAATTTTAATGCTTATTAAATATAATTACATATAAATAATAAAATGATCATGTCATCTAAAATTTGTATAGATGTTTAATGTTTTCAATAGTTAAATAACAAAATGTAAATTGCTTAACAAGTAACTTGTTTTGTTAAATATATTAATAAAATATGTTGCTTATGTAGTATTGGCATAAGTATCTATTATTTCATAATAAATTATTCTTAAAAGTCTTTATAACTTAAAACTTCATAATGTTTATAAATATAATAAATATTTATATATATTTCACATTTGCTTCTCTTATATCATATTCATTTTTCTTTTGTATCAGTTGCTTTCGTATCAGTGAATAATCTAATCAATATTTTCATTTATTTAAGTTTATTTCTTTAGAATAATTGCTCAATAAGTAAACAGATGTTTTGTAGTATTTTCATGTTATTTGGGGAACATAATAGATAGAGTCATCAGGATTCATCATAATAAGGTACAATTTCAAACAAGAAATAATGAATGAACTTCTTTCCTATTTACAACATTTCAATTTATGAGAGATTTCCACAAATGAAGTATGCCTGTATATTGAAGTTATACGGTACTACATTTGGCAATGTTTTCAATTATCAATTGGATCATCTTTCCATTAATTATTTCAAATTTTAAATAATGAATTAATTTCTTTGTAACATGCTTCTAGATTTGATTAAATTCAAAAACCTTATATTTTGAATAAGTCAGAATTTATTTTCTAGATTAAATGTTTTTCACAGTTGTTTTCTTCCATCTTTAGATTCAAATACAAAAATTAAATACAGAATTTAACAAAGAATTATTTTCAAATCTTTACAAATAAAGTTTCATAAATTATGTATCTTAAATTTAATGTCTTAGAGATGATATTTTCTCTAAAACTAAATAAAGATTTTTGCCTATAGTCAAATCTATATAATAAAATAAATGTTAGAAATAATAATGCTAACATAAAAGGAGTCTTATTTGAATTATAAATGTTTCCCTAAAACTCTTATTTGATTCAAATGCATAATCCAAATCAAGCAAGATTTGATTCCTTTTAAAATCTATCTCAAGGATATTTCAACACAACAGTCTCTTCTTAAAAAATTTTTGCTTTTTCTAGCAGAGAGAACAATTCCTTTTAAGAAAATGCTTCTATTTGATTCTTCTCTTATTTCAAAAGCCTAATTATTTTTTAACAATTATATAAAAATAATTTCATATATAATATATGACTTTCTTTCACTCATTTTCATAATGTGTGTATATATTATATATACATAGAATGCAACTTGATTTAGGTTAACATTCATTCAGTTGTTAATTCCAGAAGAGAATTATTTAATACTGTGGTATCATGTCAATAATCCTCTTAAAAAGATATGAGTGAAAGAAAGATATATGATCTTTCTTTCACTCATATCTTTTTAAGAGGATTATTGACATGATACCACAGTATTAAATAATTCTCTTCTGGAATTAACAACTGAATGAATGTTAACCTAAATCAAGTTGCATTCTATGTATATATAATATATACACACATTATGAAAATGAGTGAAAGAAAGTCATATATTATATATGAAATTATTTTTATATAATTATTAAAAAATAATTAGGCTTTTGAAATAAGAGAAGAATCAAATAGAAGCATTTTCTTAAAAGGAATTGTTCTCTCTGCTAGAAAAAGCAAAAATTTTTTAAGAAGAGACTGTTGTGTTGAAATATCCTTGAGATAGATTTTAAAAGGAATCAAATCTTGCTTGATTTGGATTATGCATTTGAATCAAATAAGAGTTTTAGGGAAACATTTATAATTCAAATAAGACTCCTTTTATGTTAGCATTATTATTTCTAACATTTATTTTATTATATAGATTTGACTATAGGCAAAAATCTTTATTTAGTTTTAGAGAAAATATCATCTCTAAGACATTAAATTTAAGATACATAATTTATGAAACTTTATTTGTAAAGATTTGAAAATAATTCTTTGTTAAATTCTGTATTTAATTTTTGTATTTGAATCTAAAGATGGAAGAAAACAACTGTGAAAAACATTTAATCTAGAAAATAAATTCTGACTTATTCAAAATATAAGGTTTTTGAATTTAATCAAATCTAGAAGCATGTTACAAAGAAATTAATTCATTATTTAAAATTTGAAATAATTAATGGAAAGATGATCCAATTGATAATTGAAAACATTGCCAAATGTAGTACCGTATAACTTCAATATACAGGCATACTTCATTTGTGGAAATCTCTCATAAATTGAAATGTTGTAAATAGGAAAGAAGTTCATTCATTATTTCTTGTTTGAAATTGTACCTTATTATGATGAATCCTGATGACTCTATCTATTATGTTCCCCAAATAACATGAAAATACTACAAAACATCTGTTTACTTATTGAGCAATTATTCTAAAGAAATAAACTTAAATAAATGAAAATATTGATTAGATTATTCACTGATACGAAAGCAACTGATACAAAAGAAAAATGAATATGATATAAGAGAAGCAAATGTGAAATATATATAAATATTTATTATATTTATAAACATTATGAAGTTTTAAGTTATAAAGACTTTTAAGAATAATTTATTATGAAATAATAGATACTTATGCCAATACTACATAAGCAACATATTTTATTAATATATTTAACAAAACAAGTTACTTGTTAAGCAATTTACATTTTGTTATTTAACTATTGAAAACATTAAACATCTATACAAATTTTAGATGACATGATCATTTTATTATTTATATGTAATTATATTTAATAAGCATTAAAATTATTTAAAAATACATTTTTTAGGTTTTATAAAAAAATGAATTATAAAAAATGTGTAAATATTTTAAAGTTTATGATAAATGAAGCTTATCAGTTTTATTAATCATAATCTATTAATGAAAAAAATGAAAGTATTAATGAATAAAAATTACTTTCAAAAAGTTAGTTTCATATTAAATTTAATTATCTTAATTATATTTTGTACAATTAATCTTAGGTTTTATTGTAATTGACTGTACATTGAATTTTATAATTTTTAAAATAATTAAACTGAATAAGATATTAATTGATATTGAATAAATGTAATGATTGACTGTGCATTCAATATTAATTTTTGAAAACAGTTCTTATTTTTTGTTATTCTTGGTATTAATGGTGGTTTTCTTGCATATATTTTAATACAAAAAATGTATATAGATATTTAATTCAATTAAAGTACAACAATTTTTGTAATCCTATTCTTTCTGGTGTGTTTGTNAATCAGAAGCGTTCGGAATCTTAGGTTTTATTGTAATTGACTGTACATTGAATTTTATAATTTTTAAAATAATTAAACTGAATAAGATATTAATTGATATTGAATAAATGTAATGATTGACTGTGCATTCAATATTAATTTTTGAAAACAGTTCTTATTTTTTGTTATTCTTGGTATTAATGGTGGTTTTCTTGCATATATTTTAATACAAAAAATGTATATAGATATTTAATTCAATTAAAGTACAACAATTTTTGTAATCCTATTCTTTCTGGTGTGTTTGTGTTTGAAAAAAGTTGTAGTATCTTAAATACAAAATCAGGTAAAATTTTATCATTACATTGATTTATACTTTTAATTTTAAATATAAATAATGTTACTATATTGCTATATATAAATATTATTATTTTGTAATTAACTCATATTGCAAAATACATATATGTATATATAATCAGAGTTTCTGGGAAATAATTTGCTTGTTTCATATTTTTTAGAAATATGACTTCAACCATGATTTTTTTCATGGTTCAGTTCAGTTATATGTTTTATTTTAATTTTGAAATGAAATATCCAGTAAAGATTTTATTCAAAATAATTTGTTTTGATTTTTTTTACACTTTGCTTTTCTGTTACCATGTTGAATGCTGTCTATGGTTGATGTTCTGCTGTAAAGAGCAAACCAATGGATCGACTAGCAGAGGTTGGTGATTGACCACAAATATTTTAAAAAACATATGTCTGATGCATGTCTTTTAACTGCATGCAATATTATTATTGTCATTTTATTTTGTGCTTTCCCCTTTATTTATAAATATATTACTAGTGGCAAATTTCTGTTAACCAAAATTACTTCAAAACATATTTACGTAATAAAACTTATAGTAAACAATTTTTTAATTGTTATTTAAATGCATTAATGTATCTATAAAATTTACATGTTTGTTTTATATGTATTATAGTAATTTCATATAATATGAATTGAACAAACATTGATTACTATACTAATATTTTTATTTAATTTTTCAAGGATGGCAAAATAATAACATAACATTGTCTTTATACGAATATTTCAATAATAATTATAATAGGATACTATTTAATTAAATATTATATTTCAAATATAATTTAATTTACTTTTGCTTATTATTTTGTTTTTCTATATATATTTGCATATTCTATAAACTAAAATGCTTAGACACTCTTTATATTATTTAATTATAATTATTTCTCTCCAGTTATTTTACGTAAAGTTTAATAAGCTTTTCTTTTTTTACCAAACAAGCAATAGAAATAAAATTTTTTCTATTAATTTATATAATATAAAATATATTTTCATGTGCAGTACATATTGGATGTACAGNACTTGAATCTGCAACTCTTGCTTACCATGCAGATACATTGCCAGTTACACTAGAATTAAATTAATTAATTTAGAATATTCAGGAAGAAAAGATTGATCTAAAGTCCTTACTGTGCAGATGTGTTGGCAATTACATTACTCAGACATCTGTCTGATCTTTGCTTCCAGATTAAATTAACACAGAAGCTATAACCATATAGTTCACTTTCTGCATCAACTGGGGCAGGAGTGGGCAACCTGTGGCTTGTGTTGCACATAATATTAATAAATATATCAACTTCCCAACTTAAGGAAGTATGCAGCAAAAATTCTATCTTTATTTTCTACAGCTTAGTAAAAATTTAGCTGATTTCTTATTTTACTTTTTACTGAAAGACTCACATGAAAACTAAAACTAGTGGTGATTAATATTCAACCAAATATTTTGGATATATTACATTCACATCAGTGACAGCAGTCATATTAAGCATACTTATATTAATGTATAATCCTATGTGAATAAATAATTGATTTACCCGCATTTTTTTTAATTTTTTTTCTTATGCAACCCACATCAGTTCAAAAGTTTTAAATGTTGCCCTTACATAGAAAAAGGTTGCCTACCCCTGAACTAGGGAAAACTGTACTCCCCATTCAGTTTTCAAAATAATATAATTATTAAATTTAAAACAAGATGTTGACTTAATCATCTACCTTTAGTCTAAATTACATATTAAATTAAATTGTTTATTTAATAACAAGTAAGATATAAAGTATTTGCAAGTTTTATTTTTTTAAATTAAAAATATTTTTGAAAATAAAAAATTATGAAAAAGGATGCTGTAAGTGTTGATAAAGTATTTTTTTGTATTTAAATAAAAGGGTGTATAGTCAGAGTAAATATTTCATGTATGACTTTGCAGCAGCTATTTGAGATGATTTGGTAATGAAATTTCTGTACAATAATACCCCGAACTTACGCAATAGGTGGGACTGAGCAATAACCGCATAAGTCAAATTCGCGTAAGTCAGGGTATAATTTCACATACAAATACATACAAATTATTTTTAATTGGGACCGGAGACTAAAGAAAACAATAATTTAGAAAAAAAATGTTTTCAAAAGTCTTTAACAGAGAGCTCGTTGTTTTGTCTCATAGCTTCATGCAGATGTGCAAACGATCGTTTCGTGTAATGAGCTTTGAACATTTTGATGACTCACTGATCCATCGGTTGAAACAAGCTTGTTGTATTTGGTGGCAAAAATACAATTTTCATACATGGGTCAAAATTAGTTGCAGGGGATGATTTGGTGCATTGTCGATTATTAGCATCACTTTAAATGGAATTTGTTTAGATTGGCAATAACGTTCGACTTCAAGTATGAAGTGATGACCAAACCAGTCCTCAAAAAGGGAAGCTGCCACCCAAGCTTTACAATTCGACTTCCAAATCACAGGCAAGCCAGCTTTAGATTTTTTTTCAATGCTCTTGGATTTTCTGAGCGATAAACTAAGAGTGGTTTTAACTTATGATCACCAGCTGCATTCGCGCCAATCATCACTGTCAATTGATCTTTGGCGGCCTTAAAACCTGGAAATGCCTCATGCATGATAAACGTTCAAAAGAACGTTTATCACGCATGAGGCATCTTCTTCCAGAACAGGCCAGTCTCATCTACGTTGAATATTGTTTGGCTGGTATAGCCACCTTCATCTATCACAGCTTTGAATTTCTCTGGATAGTAAGATGCTGCCTTTTTATCAGCACTTGCTGCCTCTCCACTTTCTGCAATGCTATTCCAATTAAAGCAACTTTTGAATCGGATGATTCAACTGTTACTTGCTTTAAACTCTTCATCTTTAGCCACTTCAGCATCCTCTTTCCATCTCTCAAAAACCAGCTTAGCTTGAGAGCACACTGTGTTCTGATCAACAGGACAATTTTTTACATTTACTTGATTATCACACCATAATTTTAACATTGTTTCCATCTCAGCGATAATACCGTGAGTTTATGAATGATGCTTGAATTTAAAGACTGAGCATTTTTCACAGCTTCGACTGTAAATTCTGGTAGATCAAACTTCTTTGCCAATTTACAAATTTTCATTTTTGTATCAAAGTATTTAATAATGTTAACTTTACATTCCAAAGATAAAGTTTTTTTCTTGTTTGATGCAGAAGAATCAGTTCTACTTCGTTTGGGTGGCATAGTAGAGTCTCTAAAGTCTCCGTAGATATAACAAATACAGAAATAAATAACACAAAATAAATTGTAGCTATGCGTCAGTTCCGCACGACACGTCCGAACGTGTAAGCCGAACAATAGTGTGGGGAGGAATGAGTAGTCAAGAGTGCGTGGTGCTCAAACAAAAGAGGAATCAACGCGATTTGAAAACCACGTAACTTCGGGTTTGCGTAAGTCGAGGTATTACTGTATACTTAATGAACTTTTCTCATATTCAAACATTGCTTAGCTGCATATAAAACTAATATTCAAAGTTTATTATTATTATTAGTATTTAATTGTAGTAATTGTCACTCCATTAACATGACAATTATTATGATTTAACATTTGTTAATGATTTTGATATACAGTAGACCCCCTATAACGCTCAGATACGTTCCACGTTTACCGAAAATTACTTTGTAGGAATGATTAAATACATGAGCTAATCGCAGCCCGATAGGTGGGAACTTTACGGACTAAGGCTGTTCGAAAGGTTTTCTTCTATAAAATTAACCGATTCTAGACTAATTCCACTCAACATTTCCAAAACACGTATAATTTTTTGGGAATAATCTGTATAAACTATGCTATAAACAAAAAATTATAGGATTACTTACCGAGTGTGTACCGTTCGACTACGCCGTTGCTTAAAGCTGGTTTTCATCGCGGAACAGCACACGAAACGACGGCCGCAATTTCTGATAACGAATTTTTGGCGGAAAAATAACTTGACCTTTGGAGACATCATTAATATAAATAATTTTTATGGCCGTTGAATAAGAAGTGTTTCTTTCACAAGAAATGTATAAAATTAGTGCTGTATTAGACTTACGGTACCTAATTTACATACTGTACAGACGATAATAAACTCAACTTACTAGCCTAAAATCTCCGTAGCGTGTTGCCAGGCGGCAGAAAGCATATATATAATTATAATAAAGTTACAATAAATTAAGTTAATATATAATTATATATACAGTACCTAATTTATATATAATTAATATATAATTATATGTACAGTACCTAATTTATATATAATTTATATATAATACTAAACAGACGATAGCAAACTCAATTTAGCCACTCCGTAGCGTGGCGCAGGGTCGGGGGTAAGTAGTTCGGCTGCTCATCCACTATTGGTCCAGACTCTATCAATCTTGTCGCGAAACGACGTTATAGGAGGTACGTTATACGAAAGTTTCTACAATTTTTTCGCTACGTTATAGGAATTGTTGTTATAGGAACGTACGTTATAGGGGGGTCGACTGTATATATATTTGATATATTATAATAATATGCCAAATTATATATAGATAGTTTTCAACTTATGATAGAGTTTCATTCCAAGATTCTATCTGAAGTTGAATTGGTTGTAAGTTAAGCATAAAAAGTAATAAGTATTTAGATATAGTCTCAAGGTTGTTAATAAGACTATATAATAATGGATATGTATGTATATTATAATCTGTTACTATGTTTATGTACTATAGTGCAGTTTGTGTCCAGAGTAACTGCTGTACTGTAATGTTATTTGTTTTTTGCACTTTAAACAAATGTTTAATATTTTAATTAATTAATTATAGTATTTTATTAATAAAGATTCACAGATAAACATAGGTAGTCAACCATGTTTAAAGAAATCAAAAATCACAAGAAAGGAGTATTGCAATTGTTGTGTGCAATTGATTTTTTGAAGCTGAAACTTCCCAAATAAGTCTTTATTTGGGGAAACTTCCCAATCAAATCTTTTCATATTAAAAATAAAGGTGATTTCAGATATAGCACTATTCTCAAAGACTTCATATCCACCTTTCACATAGTAAGCAGAATCTTACTTTATTTTTAAATTGAAAGTTTCACTGATTTCTGGTATGTATGTGATGATGCAATTTCAATTCAGTTTTGTCTCAAGTGCTAAAACAATTTATTTTATTAAGGAAATTATCAGTTGAACTGTATAATACTATTGATGCATTCTGTAGATGATATCATAACTTTTTACCAATGGTTTAAAATTTCTCATTATTTATAATTCAGCCATGTAAATAGGCAGTCTTAAGATAAAATCATTTTTATTAAATTTAAAATTTCATTGATAAAATTGTTAGATTAGTGTCATAATTTTATAGAAAAGAGAAGAAAGAGAAATTAGTTAGTGACAAAATTTATTTTAAATGATATAAGAAAAAATAATAGTTCTGCTTGAATTATTTTCACTAACATACTTTGATGTAATGAAAATTTAGAAAGAGAAAATATGAAAAAGAGTAAATATCTGTTGCAATTTCTGTATATCTGTTTGCATTTGTATTATTTTAGTGTACAATTTAATATAGATCATAGATGTTAAACAATATATCATCATTAACATAAAAAATCAAAAACAGCACAATTTTTCTTATTTTTCTGTTTTCTTAGTTTGAAACAAGTTTATGAATTTTTTATTCAGTTTAATGAAATTGATATTATAAAATTGATATTATTTGGATTTAAATATCCTAAACTATGATTTAACAAATTTATTTATTACATAAATTTCTTTTTATGATTTATTGCTTCAATTTAAGATGCTCAAAATTTCAAACTAACTGATCCAATGATTTTATCTGTATTAGAACCAGATTCAGTTAAAACAATCATTTTAACCTATTGATATATATGTACTAAAAGATATGATTATTATCTGCAGATAAAAAGTGGCCATTTGCCTGCAGATAATAATAACTACAAGGTCTGTTCAAAAAGTATCGGACCTTTTTTTCTTCTGCGTAAACCAATGATGCGCGAGAGGCCTCCTTTGGTGGAGTTGTGGAGGGGACAGTCATGCACAGCCCTGAATTTTTTCCCGCCTGCAGGAAGCGTCAGTCGTTGGCAATCGACCTATGAGTGAGGTCATGTAGTGCGCTCTCGTCGGATTCCACTAAGCTGGAAAATGACTGAACAACGTGAGCAGCGATATTACATGAAATTTTGCCAAAAAGCTTGGCGATATCCAAGTGTAAACCATTCACAAGATTCAGCAGGCTTTCGGGGACGATCCTCGAGGCCAAAAAAAGCGCGGCAGGTCCGCAGCAATATCAAAGGTCATGTTGACAGTTTTTTCGACACTCATGGGGTGGTGTGTCATGAGTACGCACCACAAGGCCAAACCATCGCAAAGGAGTACTACCAGGAGGTCCTTCGTCGTCTTTCCGATACAGTGCGACGCAAACGACCGGATCTGTGGTCGATCAAAACTTGGCAGCTCCATCGTGATAATGCATCCACCCATTCTGCACATCTGATTCGGGCTTTTGTCACCAAACACAACACTCCTGTGGTTCGTCAGGCTCCGTACTCTCCCCACATGGCACCGTGTGATCTTTGGCTATTTCCCAAGCTGAAAATGCCTCTAAAAGGAACCCGAATTTAGTCGAGAGAAGACATCGGGCGAAATCCGACGGACCAGCTGATGGCCATTCCAAAAGATGCGTTCCAGCAGTGTTTCCAGCAATGGCAGGAACGCTGGGAGAAGTGTATACACTACCAAGGAGACTACTTTGAAGGGGATTAGGGTTTTGTACCTTAAAGTCAATAAATTTATTTTTGCCGACCAAAGGTCCGATACTTTTTGAACAGACCTTGTATAACAAAAATTCTGATTATAATAAGCAAAGTTCTATAATTGTTTTACAACTTGTTTTGGGACATGCTAATTCTGATAACATTAAACAACTGATAAAAATATCTGTGATTGCAATAAGCAGATTCTACTGGATTTATAATCTCTACAATTATTTTCTCCAATTTATTATTTGTTTTTTAAAATACTGAATACCTGTATTGAAATATAATAATTTTTACATTTAAAACATTTAAAATACCTATGTTGTTTTTATTTGAAAAGTTAAGTATCATTAAATATAAAATTGCAACTATGTCAAAAATATTTTTTTAAATTATTATAAATAAATAAATGGAAATTTTGAATAAAGTATCATTTGTTGTTTTTTATAACTTTTCACAGTATTATTCATTATATTTCTGACAGCATTTGCTAATATTGTCCCATTGAATTCATTTAGGGCAATTTGTCTTAATACAGTTGGCTCTAAATAACTTGAATTAGAAGGGATAGCAAAGAATTTTTGAGTTATTAGACTTATGGATGATATATTTTTATTATTTCTTACACACATATATAAAAGAACAAAATGTGCTACTAGTGAATGAAGTTTGATTTCAACAATCCATTGCTTTCTGCTTAAGTGTTTACAATTGCCTCAAAAGCATCTTATTTCACATGTGATTTCTCTAGAAATCATGTTTCACTTATGTGTAACACGGTTACTTCTAACTCTCTTCAAAATTTGAAAGGAGAGCATTATCTATAAAATTTAATTGGCTAATTTAAGATTAAGAATAATGTTGTTACTTTAGGTGTAAATATCCTTAAAATTTTTATTTGGTTTTTTTGGATTTTGGCTCTGGAAGCATAACCACAAAAAAGCTAAACAAGTCATAAATTTGTAAAAAAGCCAAGTAAGTACATTTTAATTTTACATAATTTGAGCAAAATTTTTCCATTTAAACTGATATTAAATGCCATAGTAGCATTCTATACATGTAAAGGAGAGAAGAATGAAGAGTTGATTCAAACAGACAAAAAGAGATGACAGTTATATTTAATTTAGATTTAGTTAAACAGTTTAAAAGTTTAAATTTATAAATATAATTTATGCAATAAATTATTGATAAAGTTGGTTAATCATAGATTTGACAAGGGGTCTATCTGAAGGGCCAGGAGATACTTTCAGTGCCTTCCAGATATGATTGTAACTCTTGATGGGGTCATACTACTGAGTCCCTAGTTGGTCATGATTGCTCTTTACATCTTTATAATATAGCAAAATTGAAAAAAAAATGAGAGGGAATATGCTGATTAATTTTCAAAATAGCAGATTGTTTTAGGCTTGCATTTTTTTTATGGAAGCACAAATCACACTGGTCAAAAATAGCTTTTTTTTTTTTTTTTTTAATAATCGGTGGGAGTCTGCTAGGAGTGTGTGAACTTACAAATATTATTGAAGTTCAAGTTTAATCTTGTTTTTAGGTTTAGAAAATGTTTTTTTCAGATGATATACTTTTTGATTCATCTGGACAATATAAAATTATAATTAACATGCTCACTGTATTTTATATTAATAAAGCATCATGTATTGATGATATTTTTTTATCAACTACCTACTGCTAAATAATGATAGAGTTCAGCATTCAAAATGACCAGAGCTAGCCCACATTAGTGCTGGAGCCTATGGCATATCCCAGTGATATGATTTAAAGACCTGGAGTGAGATTATTCATTGGCTGACAGGAAGGACTTGCCCTTTTGTAAGTCAATGAATGATTATTATTTTTTTCATATTTATTTCATGAATGAAGCTCTTGCCAGTAAGTTCCAATTGGAACCTACTGGCAGGACCTTTATTCATTCAAACTATTATTGAGGAAGGCTTTGTGTCAACTCATCAGTAATCTTGTGGGTCTTCTCCAAAGCCAAGTATATCAAGAGAAAAGTTGAAGAATTTAACTATTTTTCGAGGTGTTTATTGTAACAAATTTTCAAATGATCAGTACAGTTTGAATGATATAGCATATGTAAATATTACTATTAAAACTCCAAAGAACATAACTATGCAACATACGTAACTTTGAATCATGAATATATTTTGAATAGTGTATATTGATTACATTATTTTTCATATTTATCAATTTAATCTAAAGACTCATATGAGAAATTGTATGTATAAACATCATTATAATTAAATATTACAATTATTAATTTTAATACAAGATGGCACCTGATGCCTCCCTCTAGTGTCAAATTCATTTGTAATTCTTAATTAATATTTCCAAATTATAGCCTGATTATTTATGGTAGTTGTGGGTGTCTATTTACATTTGATATTTCTCATATGAGTAGAGAATTTTTATATGAGTTATTTGTAAATGTTACACACCATTTAACAATAAATTACAAAATCCTCAATTTAAAATTGGGAGCTCTGTGATGTTATTTTAAAATTGCCTATTTCAATCATGTAATTTGAAAATCTGCTATCTTCAAATTACAGATTCACATTAATAATAGTTAATATATTTCTCCCACACAATTTTTTATAGTTTCTTTATAATAATGTTAAATATGATTGTAGGTATGACATCTACAATTTTTTTAATAAATTATTGATAACTTATTCCATGTATTTTGTGATTTACTTATATATGCAGATATGTTGTGTTTATACATTACATAATAATAATTATTATTGTAAAAAATTATTTAAACTATTTTAATAGAAATGACTCTTAGACCTTGTTCATAAAACTTGAGTGTGTGTTTTTATGATATATAAATGTCTGTGTGTGTTCAATATACAAAATTTTGAAAGAATTATAATTAATTTATAATATTTAGAATATTCTGTACTTTACTAAGTTATTGTTTATATCAATATTTTCTCTTTTATGTGCATATTAATTGTAAAATTTTTATGATATTTCTTTTGCTATAAATTGGTTAAAATAAATTTTAAAATTGCAGAAATCTGAATGGATGACAACTACATGTAACCATGCATTGTATGCCATTGTTGATGTATTTACCCAGTATTATAGTGTCTTAGGAGATCTTCTTTTAGACGATTTATATAGTCAACTCCATTGGTGTGTTCAGCAAGGTAAAATAAATATATTAATATCACAATAGTTATAAGTATTTTATAATTAAGATTTTTATAATGACAATTTTTAATGAATTTGCAAATTTATTAAAAATAATTTAAGTCAGAAATTACAGGTAAGAAATTTTAGAATTTAACAATTAAGAATTTTTTATTCACTTCATTATTTTTTGCACAAGTGCTATCTTCAGAGATTATAAAAATGTGAGATCTAAAACAGATAAAAACAATAAAATTATTAGGTAAAATAACAAAGCATTCTTTATTAGTTAAGAGTGTACAACTTATATATTAACATAATGATTACAGACAATTAACAAGATAATAAAAGTGGTTAATGCTTATAATGATTAATATATAGTTTTCATATTGAATATTGGGAATAATACAAATAATGATTGCAATTAATGTTTGTTTTTATTCACTTTTGAAGCTAGTTGTTTCATTCTAATGAAACATAGTTCTAAATGTGAAAAAACTTAAATTTAGAAACATTTTTTTTAACATCATTCAAAGATGAAGTGATATAAAAATGACTTGCAAAGGTTGCTTTTTTGTTATAAGTATTTATGATATATATTGAATGAGTACATTCTGACATTGACATAAAGTATAGCAGGGATGGCCAACACGTAGACCGCGGTCAACCGGTTGACCACAAAGGTTTTGAAAGTAGCCCACGAAGCTAAAGTTGAACAATTTGCTTTCACTTAAATTAATGTTTAAAAATCTTAATTCAATAATTTATTCTTACAATAATAAACTGTCTGTGCAACGTACCAATACTGTTTGTATTTATCCCGATGAACAATGCAAATGAATGTTAATGCATGTGCATAGTTTCTAGAATGTTCAAATGGCAAGAGACAAAAGGTTTTGCCATCAATATTAAATTATTCATGAGAAGTCATGTTTTAATTGTTGAACTTATGCAATTTATTAAGTTACACAGTTTCATTTCTAAACATCCAAACGATCGCCTAAATAACGGGCTATAATATGGCTACTTTATAAGTAGCCATATTATAGCCCGTTATTTAGGCGATCGTTTGGATGTTTAGTATGTATACCAATCGGGCTTTATGTTGATGTTATTTACAGTTTCATTTCACTAGAAATGTCTGCCACATCTGAAAAATGGTAACATTTACATAAAATAATAAAAAAAATACCAAACTTTGTTTAAGACACACTTTGTAATATATTTAAGTTTGTATTAAGCATAAAAATGGCTTTCTGAATTTTTTTTGTATGATAGCTAATCATACAAAAATACAAATTGTATATTGTAATCATATGATTCATAGCTTGCATTATTTTTGTCCAATACTGTGACATACAAATGTATGTCACAAGTATGTGGGTACTTGTTGCTAAGAAAATACATTTTGCATTTTTTTAGCAACAATTTTTCACTGTGATGGTGACCAAACTAACAAAAGTTAATAAAGCATTTAAAACTTTTTAACACAATAAAATCAATACAGTAAAAATACAAATAAAATGTAATTTTGTGCCACTTTGACTTCTTATATAATTATAATTATTGACACCAATTTTTAAAATATATTGGATGGACACAAAGTGAGACTTAACTGGTTGTAAAAATTTGAAAGATAAAAATAAATATAATTCAATCAAACCCAGTGTTAATATTAAATATTTGCTTATGAAAACATTTAGATTAAGGTACAAACTATAATTATATAATATTAAATTATTAGTGTGTTTTAGTAACAACAGTTAGTTCAGTTTTAAATTGCCATTAAAACAGTATGATATTCTAAAGAAAAATTAAAATGTACAGTACCTGTAACCTGTGCACCTTTATTTTACTAAATTAAAATATTAAGACTATAAACTACTACTAATATACTAAAGAATGGTTATTTATCATTAGTGTGTGTTATGTTACAAATGTGTTTTTCCTATATAATTCTTCCTACACATTCATCATTGATTTCTTCCAGATCCAAATTTTCAATGTTGATCTTATTCATATTCAAAATAGCTCAGTGATTTCATAAAACAAACTGTCAAACTGCAGGATAATACTTTTGAAGTATATTATCATATAAATGCTTCTAAACTACAAGAAAATTATTCTGCAGGCCCAAATTATTAGGTGGACCCTAAGTTCCACAAGCCCATATAAGTTGGTACAACTCACTGTAACTTATTATTATATGTTTAATTATATTATTGTAAACATATAATCAACTACATTTATATTTTAATATGCTTAAATACATTAAAAAGTTACTTTTTATTATGCATAAATTATTTTTTATTAAAATCAAAAATATAATCAGTAATGAAAAAAACTAAAATTATAAATCTTTTATATTACACAACTGATATTATTTATTTTTCGTTATTGATTAATTGATGATTTCTGTGATTAATGAAGATTTACCATGTGTTCACTTTTTAAAAATTTGTTGCACATAACACATACAAAGTTTATTAAGGTTTTATTTTTTTTTACATTTTAGATAAGCCTATTTAAAATACAACATAGAAATTGAAAATTTATGATGAATAATAATGAAAGAAATGAACAGAATATGTTCATTTTTTCATTTTAAATAGAAAATATGTTTTAATCTCATTCTTTAGATGGATAAAAATTTTTGCTTTATTTCATATATATGTTCTAGTATTTTTAACTGTTTGATACAATAGAGCATCGATTATCCGACAAAATTGGGGACTGGGGTTGGTCGGATAACTGAAAAAAACAGATAACCAAAAAGTATGAAAAAATACATTATTAGTATAGTATATTAGTTATATTAGTATATCCCATATAATTAGTATATTAGTATATCACTATTAACCTACTTCGTGTTGAATTTTCATCGATGTCAAGCCTAACAAAATTTTTTAAAATAATAATTGTTGCTATTGTATCATTAAAAATTATTTTTAAATTATTTTATTGCTCACAAAACAAACAACCACTCATAATTAGGAAATTAAGCCTCATTTAAATACTGGCCTCCCTTTTATGATCGAGCCAGTGTTGCCAGCTAAAACACACAAAAATTTAACAAAAATAATAATAAAGTAGCCAAGACATAGCTAAATATTGTAGTGCCACATCCCTAGCAGACATTTGAATTTGACAACTAGAACGCGGTCGGTTAACCAATGTGATGGTTGATTGGGGGTCGGATAATCAATGCTCTACTGTATTATTTTTAATATTTTTCAAGATACAAGGTCTGAATGCAGGATCAAATCATGTTATATGTAAAAAGTATATATTTATTTACACAATTTTAAATTATATTCATACTGATATAACTTCATACATAATTTTTTAAATCTATATTTTTTTACTTGAAACATTAATTATTAATTTATTTGCAATACTTTTTTTTATAAATTTTTCTATTATATTAAAAATTGATTTAATCTGAAATGTATGAAAAAAACATTAAAAGTTCTGTTAATCATCATAAATAAATACAAAGGAAAAAAGTTCAGTAAAAAATTTCAATATTTTAAATAAAAAAATTTTTAAACAATTATTTTGATTATCAAACATCTTTACTATACCCGATAGAATTAAAGCTATCCATCAACCAAAACCAAATATTATTGGGCTAGGAATGGCTATAATACTAATAATTTAATAGACAATTTGGGATTAGAGTTAGGCTTTAGGTGCCATCTCTTGATAAATTTAATAATTATAAATTAATTAAATAATTTAAATAATAATTTAGAATTACTGGAAGAAAAGAATCAGCCCGAAGTGGGACTTGAACCCGCAACTCCTGCTTACCATGCAGATGCGTTGTCAATTATGCTACACGGACCTTCAGTCCGATCTCCTCTTCTAGCATATATAAGCTAATGATTCAGCTTTGGTTGATGGATAGTTTTAATCGTATCTGGTTTGGTTTGGTTTGGTTTGGTTTGAAAATGTTAAGAAGGCCGTACCAGTGGCTTAGCCTTTGAAAAGAAGTAAGAAGTGGAAGGTATATGGTTTTGGTTGAAGATGTGGCAAGAAAGATAGGAAAATGTGAAATAATGTTTTATGGCCAGCCAGCATTGGGTCCCATATATTGAGATCATAGAGTAAAGTATACATATAGTGGGTCAAGGCCCAGTTAATACCGAGTATGTGCTTTGTTCTTGGAGTAAATACATTAAGAATAATAAAAATAATAATGATAATAATAAGATAAAAATAAAACATTGAGGAAAACGAAGTATGAACACGCAAGTTATAGAAGTTTATCCTGACAATTGATTGTGGCGGAAGACAATGAGAAAATAATAATAATAATACATAGGATGTTCTCCAACCTTGGAGTGTATATAGGATGTTCTCCAACCTTGGAGTGTATACATTAAAAGAAATAATAATAAATGAAAATAAGAATATAACATTAAGAAAAATGAAAAATTTACATGCGAGGTACAAACTTTATCCCAACAATTGAATGTGGTGGAAAACAATGAGAGGAGATCACGACAACAGAACAGCAAACACAGTGATTTCACTGCCCTGGAAGTCTCTTTAGATCTAACAGCTGACTTGCTACAGGTAATAGGAGGTGGATTCCCTTAGACGGGCTCTCCTTTTACAGAACCAGAGGTCAAAATCCTGTTGACGTGAGAAAGAATAAATTATAAAAACACATTTCACGAGGAGGGCATGTGTAGATTAGTTGTGGGCCCCCATAGGGGTAGATGGTCGTTGGCTTAAAGCTGGACTATAGTAAAGATGTTTGATTAGTTATATATGCCTTACCGGGGTTTGCGATGGCTGGTTGAGTGCCTTGGGAGTTGCTTGTCGTGGGCACTGAATGTGTCCCCAGCTAGCATTGTAATAACCATCGATGGTTATATCGTTAGCTTATATGTGCTGGAAAGGGAGATTGGACAGAAGGTCCATGTAGAGCAATTGGCAATGTATCTGCATGGTAAGCAGGAGTTGCGGGTTTGAGTCCCGCTTCGGGCCGATTCTTTTCTTCCAGTAATTCTAAATTATTATTTAAATTATTTAATTAATTTATAATTATTAAATTTATCAAGAAATGGCACCTAACGCCTAACTCTAANTTAACTTGGGTTCCAGGAAGCAGAGATGGCACACAATATCCTGTTTCACAAAATGAAAAACCATTTATTGAAAATGAAATAATCTTGGTAAGTTATACAAATTGAAAAAAAATTAAGTTTATATGCTGCTTTAAAATTAAAAAGAACATTAAATAATAAATTAGTTATATTTTAGCAAAATCCTGTTTTAAGTGTTATGAATATCAGATAAATAAGAAAACAATTTAAAGTTTCTAATTAAAATATATTTACTGCTAGGACTTTTGATTGATGATACCTTTGATAAATATCATCTTTTCCAGCTTGTGGAGCATATTATGTATCTCAAACATTATATCTTTAACTTTAGAACTGTGTTTGATATTTTACATATAAAACTGTGTATGATGCAAACGTATCTGTGTAACTTTTAAATGAAAAATCAAATTTGATTTTTCATGCATGGAATTATTCTCAAATCAAAATAGTTATTTCTGAAATGATTAATATTAATCTAAAAATGAATATGATTACTAAAAATATTTTTAAAAGTATTTTAGTGTATTAAGATGGAGTTATATAATCAGTATATTTTGAGTTGAACAATAAAAGATAATTGAAGATGTCAATATTAAATTATTTTACAATAAATATATTCTGTTAATATTCAAATAAATAATACATTATTCTTGCATGAATGAAAATCAGATTTGAATGAAAAAAATTTATATCTGAACATGTTGATTCAATAAGTAAATCATTATTATTAAATGAAATTTATCCAATGGAAGTAATTCAAAAACAAATTTTTGAATTTCTATTGTTTAAATTTACAAAAATTTAAAACTATCTTAAAACAGAAGTTGAATAGTTTAATGTGATTTGGTTTTTAGTGTTTTTTGAAATATTCATTCTTAGTCATTTTAATATTTATAAATTAACCTTTTGTAAAATCTCTCATACCTGTTTGTATCATAATTATGAATAGCAAGATAAACAAGTGTTTACTAATAAAAGAATTAGTTCATGTTACTATTTGTTTACTGAGTGATAAAAAAAAATACAACTGAATAATGAATATATTTATGTTTAAAAAAATTGACATTTATAAAATTATTTGCTTATCAGAAATTAAAAAAGAAATAAATTTACTTAAAAATGTGTGTGCACATTCAAATTTCATGAAAAAATTTTTATTTTTACAGATAATGAACAATTAGCAAGATCTGGAACAAATTGTTTGGAAAATTTAGTTATTTCAAATGGAATGAAGTTTTCAAGTGATACTTGGAACAAAACATGTGATTGTATGTTGGATATATTTAAGACAACTTTACCATTTTTGTAAGTAAAAAACTAAAATGTATAACATGATACAGTCAAATCTACATATTATGATCACTTTGGGATTTGCCTATACTGATATTAATAACTGATTAATTACTTTTCTTAATGTTATCAATGGAAATTCTGCCATTAAAAGAATACATGAAACAATTAAAAGTATAACTTTAGAAGATTTATTAATTATAATCAGTACTATTATTACTTACTAATAATTCATTCAGTGTTTTTTGCTTTTTGTTTTTTGCAATACCATCTTTAACAATAACTAGCATATAATTGAAATAAGAAATGCCAGCGAATTAAATTACTTCACTGTGAACACATAACGATTAAACTGATTAATGTTTAATGTTTTAACCGTGGTAAGATTGGTAACAATTTCACATTATCAGACACACATTGAGACTAACAGTACAAAACACAGTACACAGATTAAAAAATACATGAAGCTAATAGTAACTGTTATTAAAATTCTGATTACAATAAACAAAGGTTTACAAGTTTATTTTAGCTTATATTTATCTCAGTGGTTCAATGTTTTTTATTTTCTTTTATTTTCTGACTTAGGAACTACTGAATTAATTTTCAGAACAATTTTTAGTAAACTTAGTTTTACAAAATCTCTTTAAAAAGTAAATATAATGTAAGACACTTTTTTCTTTCTGCAAAATGCATTTCAGATCTAAAGTCCCACATCAGTTGTTTTTTAAAGTGCCTGTGAACTATATAATGTTTTATATAATAAAATACAGTTTAACATTTTTATATATTTAAAGTTACATTCTAACTTCTGTGTATACTCATAATGTGGATTGATGAATCTTTGTTATTTACATATTAGTATAGTCTCCAATCTATAGGATGGAACTGTAATAAGTGTTAAAATAAATTACAAACCTAAAACCCACAATAAAAATTGCAAAAAGTAAAACTTGAGATAGAATGACACCATGTACTACAACAAGCATTAAATTTTAAATGTAAGTGAAGCAATTTTGATTATAATATAATTTCATATGCCCAGTCCAGAAAAAGGTTGTTATAACTTTAGTAATTATATTAAAAAAATTAAAGCAGTTTCTTGAAGAAATTGATCAAAATTAGAACAAGGATTATATTTAAAAATTGCTCCTGAAGATGAATTTTATATATGCTGAAAACAGAGTTTATTAAAAGCACGTTGATTAATTATTTAAAAGAATATTAACATCAATAGACTGAGTGTATATTACTTCATTACATTTATATAATGTAGATTGACTTTCAGTGTAAATTTTAAATTTCTCCAGTAAAATTTTCAAAATAAATATAATTTCGCAAATAAAATTTATTTTGTTTATTTGTTTTTCAAATATACATTTCATTTTTTTGTTTTTAGGTTATTAACTTGGGTTCCAGGAAGCAGAGATGGCACACAATATCCTGTTTCACAAAATGAAAAACCATTTATTGAAAATGAAATAATCTTGGTAAGTTATACAAATTGAAAAAAAATTAAGTTTATATGCTGCTTTAAAATTAAAAAGAACATTAAATAATAAATTAGTAATATTTTAGCAAAATCCTGTTTTAAGTGTTATGAATATCAGATAAATAAGAAAACAATTTAAAGTTTCTAATTAAAATATATTTACTGCTAGGACTTTTGATTGATGATACCTTTGATAAATATCATCTTTTCCAGCTTGTGGAGCATATTATGTATCTCAAACATTATATCTTTAACTTTAGAACTGTGTTTGATATTTTACATATAAAACTGTGTATGATGCAAACGTATCTGTGTAACTTTTAAATGAAAAATCAAATTTGATTTTTCATGCATGGAATTATTCTCAAATCAAAATAGTTATTTCTGAAATGATTAATATGTATATTTCAATTATTATAATATCTATATAAATTATTATATTTTAATTGATAGTTGAAACTATTCAGTATGTAAAAAATCCAATCTAATTTTAAAGTTGAAGCTATTATGTTTGAGATATTATTATACTTGTATTGCTCTTTTTTAAAATTAAATAACTTGTTAAAAAGCATGTTCAATTTTTAGAGTCAGTTGTAGATTAAAAAAAACACTATGCATTTTTGAAATTGTTTTATTATTAAATATTTAAATTAAGATGTCTTGTATATAATGTATTTTTCCAGTTATAACTGTATTTTGAAAATTATATAATTCAAAAAGAGAAAAGGAATTTTCTTTTAACTTATTGTAACATGTAATTAAAATTAGTGATTTAAGTATAAAATGATGATTACATAAACAAACATGATTACAGTAATTTGGACTCTTAGGCAATTAATTAGAGCCAAACAATTTTACTGAATAATCAGACTATGTTTAGGCTAAGTAAATAATTAGTTACTAATTAATTTAATTAGAGCTAGGTGGTTATGCTGTCATCTCATATTAATTTTAATATCTCTTTCTTTCATATTAAATTTCTTTGAGAAATTTCTAAATGATGATTAATTTATTATAATTATTATGAGATGACAGCATAACCATCTACCTCTAGAAATTATTAACTAATTATTTACTTAGCCTAAAAATAGTTTGATTATTTTGCAGGATCATTTGGCTCTAATAAATTAATTCGGGTTAAGTGTTGATGTTATTATATAGACAGGCAATTGAGTTGCTGTTAAATTTTTTCTTCTTCAGATTTCTCTTCCAAAATATTCTAAATTAATTCATTTAATTCTAGTTATCAAGATAGTGACTTAATTGTGTACCCTTAGTCCAAATTACATAATACAGTCAAACCTGTTAAAATCTTAATAAAACAGAAATCTGCCTAAGGAAAAATTATTTGGACGGATTGATTTTCTATGTTACATTTTACTGTAAGTCTGAAAGCTGCCCAGTATAGAAACAGAAGAGACTTTGGGTATGAAGAACATAATTTAACCTGGATAAAGTAAAAAATTAAAATGTCACTTGTAAACAAATAAGTAAAATCTTCTCTAGGCATAAAGAGCATCACAAAGCATGACAAACTGTATTCTGGGAATGATTTTAAACTTTGTTAGAGAAACAAAGGTCATAATGACCAAGATCTTTGTTTAATTAACCATGTGTAGGATTGAATGCTTTTTGGAATTAAATTTGCTTCTGAGAATCCAGTTCTTGAGAATCAGCAATGAATATAATTCTTGAAAATAATGAAAATAAGGTAACACAATGCTGCTAATTTGCTTGTATGGAGTAGTTAGTAACTAACTAGTACCAAGTATTTGAAAACAAGTTAATATATTGATAATTATGGAGATTGAAGTAAAGGATTAATTAAAGTATTAACATTCCTCAAAAAGCTAGAACACAGAATAAACTTGGTTTCTTTATCACTGTAATGCTATCAGAAGTTTTGACAGCAAAGCAAACCACTAGTTTTTGGTACTTGAATTGGCTTGTTCACTCTCAGGTGAACTCATAAGGATTGTATCTGAGAAGTATTCAAATACCTGGTGCACGCAAGTTCATGAGAATAACAAGAACTTTTTGTAATCAATTACAAAAAGTTATCAATTTTTTATTTGAATACTCCCATTTTGCTTGGAATCACTTTGAATTAATTTGGATTAATTTTTTTGTGTGTGTAAAAGTAATTTTACTTTAAAAAATGAACATAATTGTGTGACAATTATCTAGTGTAATTTAAAGATTAAAAAATATATACTAAAACATGTTCAAAACAGAAAAAAATATTTCAGTACTGTGTGATTTTAGTTTACACAGGTTTTACTGTATCTATATATTTAATTAGTCAGATTACATCTTGATAATAAATCCAGCATTATAATTTAATCATAAATGTGACTTTTTTATTTTTGAAAAATCAATTGAAATACCTGAATATGATGATTTTTTTGAAATACCCAGGCAATAAAAGTTGGTATCCAGACATAGAAATTTTCCCACTATTCAGCACTGTAATTAATTATAATTTAATTGATGGTGTATTAAGTATTTTCAAAGCTTTATATTTATATGTTAGAATTGTGTTTATTTTTTAAAATATTATTATTATTATTATATATTCATAATTTTATATTGAACAGCAATCAAATGGAAATCAAATTTTACCTGATGGTATTGAAAAGAAATTGTTACAAAGTGGAATGAATGAGTCATCTTTAACACGTATGTTTATTTACTATTATTTATTCACTAGTGTTAAATATTTTTAGAAATAGACTGAAATTAATAAATTATAATTATTGATTTTATGTAGCATTTACATGAAATAGTTGAATTTAGAAAATATTTTATGAGTGTATTAAATATGTTATTTATTTATCAGTCACATTTTTTCAAAATAAATTGCTTTACTAGCAGCTGATCAAATTTTAAAAAATAAACTATATTTTTTATTCTAAATTTCTAAATTTAAAATGTTTTATTGTAAATGTATTTTTTAATTTACTATAAATGCATTTGTTCTATTTTCTTATAAATTATAACATTTGAATGTAATATTTAATTTTTCTATCTGCTTTATGCAAAGATTATATCTAGATTATTTTGAACAAACTAATAAGACATTTATAATAATTAATAATTTTCATCTAATGAAGCAAAAGAAAATTAGCACCAAAAATTGATTGGATAGTAAGAAATAAGATTTAAACCAGTTCTGTATTCATTATGGATGCCAACTTTTCATGAAACAATTACCTGTAATGCTCTCCTTTATGGAAATGGCTTTGTTTTTTACTGTATGTTGCTATATTTATTCTAACTCTGAAAATCATAATGAGAAAAAGTGTATTTTAGCAGAGATGGAAATAAATTAATTGATTTAGTTTACATTTCAATAATGAAATCAAATACGTGAATAATGTTATAATGTCTATAAGATTTTCTTATCTACATCAGAAAAAATTTATATAAATAACACAAACAGAATTAAATAAATCAAACATATGATAGAGAATGTTATAACAAAAAGAGAAATTAGTTTTTACAGTTTATAACAGCAATTTTTTCATCCCAAAAAAGCTAAGTGACAGTTATTAATGAACTAATCATTTTGCAGAAAAATTCTTATAAAAAGAAATAATTAGATTTAAAAAACAAATTAGATAACAGATGATTATAGAAAATGAATAGTTTTTCTGCAGCTTAGAACCCATAGGTATACTTAATAAAACATGGTTTATCAGAGTTTATGTTACAAGTTAGAGTAGTGGTTCTTAACTTATTTGGACTCATAGGACACTTCTACAATTATGTAAAGATTGTATGAGTCACACACTCCAGTGCAAGAGTTATTTATAGGCCCCACAAATAATACAGCACTGTGTCAGTTGTACATAACTAGATCCACTGCTGTGTGATATGTAGCTTATACAAAGTCCTGAAATGCAGTTGATAATGCATAGAATTATATTTTATTAATATCATTATATTTTAGTTTATTTTCAAATTTTCAAATTTGTTATTTTAATTTTTAAATTTATCTTTTGGTTGCCTGAATGACTTTATATCATGCTAATGTGCTATGCTATACCAGTTAGAACCATTGTCTTAGAATATTTACAATTAAAAATATGGAATTTATTTCACTGTCTACAAATAGGTACAGACAATAAATGGTTAATATAGTCTATAAATATTGTAAATATATAACATTACTTTTAACTAAAAATTTATACTATATTGCCATCATTATATATGTATTGTCTGAAGATGATGTAATAAGGTCACATTCATAGTTTTCAATGTCTGCAAATTGAGCTGAGTGAGATTTATGCTTACATCTAGAATTTATTTAATGTGTTTAAAAATAGAAGCAATGATATTGGGTTAGCACTAGTATGTAATACAAACACTTATGAAAAAGTTCAAGCTAAATGAGCTTTTTGATAAGTGTTTTTATTACATCTGAAATCTGTAGATATATAACATAGGTAATTGCAGTTTTAACATTGGATTTTTTTGATGTTGTTTAGAACTTTACTTATAAAAGACGAATCATGTATGGAATTATAAAATGTTACTTGACTAAGGCAGCAGCATAACTAAAGGGGGCAAAGGTGGGCATGTCTTCAAGCACCAATCTTGGGGTGTCAAAATGAGTCTATAGAAGATTTTGTAATTAACATTTAATCAAATGCCAGTATGAGATTTGCATTTGACACTAAAACTGTTTGGCATGGCCCTGGACTAAGGAATCAAAAGTGTCACTGTTTAAAACTAAGGATGAAATATTTTTATTTAGAATAGATCATTCATAATTGATAGAAGATAAAATTATAATTTAAAATTTTATTTCGTAATTATTAAAATGTAATAAAATAATAAAACAATTTATTTCCAAGGTTCAGAAAGCAAAGATGAAAAGATATTTTTGTCATTGAAAATCAAATGTATAGTGCAACTGGAATTAATACAGACAATTGACAATATTGTTTTCTTCCCTGCAACTAGTCGGAAAGAAGATGCAGAAAATCTTGCTGCAGCCCAAGTAAGTCTAATTTTTCATAGTTTTAAATTAGATATATTTTTCAATTTGTAAATATATTTATAACTTAATAAACTGCTAAAATTATTAAATTATTATAAGTAATAATTCACTAATTTTAACTAACTGTTACTTATAAAATTATAAGTACAGTAGAGCGTTGTTTATCCGAATGCCGGTTATCTGAAACGTCTGTTAACCGAAAGCATTCCAGTCGGCAAATTTAAATTTTCGCTAGTGCTGTGGCGCTGCAATCTTTTGGCTATATCTGGGCTACTCCATTATTTTTTTTGTCGGTGTGTGTGTTTTAGCTGGCAGCACTGGAACTTTTGTATGGTGTTTTTCTAAGGACTGTGTCATGCTGAATTGAACGTTTTTGATAATAGATTAATTTCTAAAGTACAGTCGACCCCCCTATAACGTACGTTCCTATAACGACAATTCCTATAACGTAGCGAAAAAATTGTAGCAACTTTCGTATAACGTACCTCCTATAACGTCGTTTCGCGACAAGATTGATAGAGTCTGGACCAATAGTGGATGAGCAGCCGAACTACTTTCCTCCGACCCTGCGCCACGCTACGGAGCGGCTAAATTGAGTTTGCTATCGTCTGTTTAGTATTATATATAAATTATATATAAATTAGGTACTGTACATATAATTATATATTAATTATATATAAATTAGG
>NW_019385207.1:205038-272445 GCF_000671375.1 Centruroides sculpturatus
GGAACCTCGGTATACGTCTGCTTTAGAATACGTCCAATTCGGAATACGTCCTGTTTGGACGAAACAAATTTTGCTCGGTATACGACTTTTGTTCGGTATACGACTTAATTCAACTATACGTGCCATCTATGAACAAGTAGCACTATCGGTATACTAGACCAGACTAGACGTTCGCAGTGCCACAGTTTATAACTTTGTTAAATTTCTTCTGATTTTAATTTGTAAGTAAAATTTTATTATTTTTATTAATGATGAATTGCAAAAAGGAAAATGAAAAGCAACAGAAAATTAAAAAAATTACTAGAATCACAATGGAACTGATAAAAGAAATTGTTGAGGAATATGAAGGTGGTATATGTGTTCGAGATTTAACTGTTGCATACCCTATTCCGAGAATGACGATATCGACAGTCACGAAAAATAAAGACATTATTAAATCTGCTAACATTGGGAAAGGAGTTAAATCAGTTTCTAAACAGAGATCGAAGACATTAGATCATGTTGAGAAATTGCTTTTGCTTTGGATAACTGAAAAACAGTGTGCTGGCGACATCGTATCAGAAGCAATTATTTGTGAGAAAGCTAAAAAGATACATGCTGATCTCACAAAGAATCAAGCAGGAACTAGCCAGGAAAGCAAGGTGTTTAAAGCCAGCCATTTTTTTTCATGAGAACGGATTAATCATTTTTACATTACTTCTTATGGGAAAGGTTGGTTTGGTATACGTCCAATTCAGTATAAGTCCAAACATTAGGAACAGATTAAGGTCGTATACCGAGGTTCCACTTTATATTGATCCAGATGAATACATTGTTAATATTAAAAAAAAATTTCCAAAATAAAATCAGTGAAAAATGAGCAATTATTTATTGTGACATTGTCACAATGCCATGCTGCAATTTTTCCATCCCATACACTTAACTTTAGTAGTGTTTTGCCCCTGTACCTCATACATTTTCTGTTAACAATGAAATCATGCCAGTCATGTATCTAACTCCATTTAGAAATTTTTGAATTGAAATAATGTGACTTCCAGCCCCAAGTGGAAGTTTGTATATACAGTAGAGCATTGATTATCTGAATGTTGATCTACCGAAACGTCAGTTAACAGAAAGCTTTCCAGTCGGCAAATTTAAATTTCCACTAGTGATGTGGCACTGCAATCTTTGGCTATGTCTTGGCCTACTCCAATATTATTTTTGTTAGTGTGTGTGTTTTAGCTGGCAGCACTGGCACGACACAGCACTGGAATTTTAACATGGGATAGGTTAATATATTTTTTCATACATAATCGGTTATCCGAAAAATCGATTTTCTGAACAACCTCAGTCCAGAATTGATTCAGATAATTGATGCTGTACTGTAGTAAATTGGGGCCTCATGCCCCTAAGCTTTCCATATCTGACTTTCTTGACTTTCATCTATCTAACAATGTTCTGGAGATTAAAGAAGGACAGACATGGATGACAGTGGGAATTTATAGGTCTACAATTTTTTAAATTGCAGCCCAATAAAAAATATTAATATTGTAATGGAGGTTATAGTTTTGCTTGTTTTTTCCCTATATTGTAAATCGTCATAATATAAATAAAACTAAAACTATGGATGCTGAATTTTAATCACTGTTTTTTTTTTTTGATGTGTTTGACTTGAAACAAGATTTCAATTTTAGCAATTTCTAATTAGAAATTAATAAAAAAATGCAGTTATAAAGAGACAGAACAATAGCAGAATCATGTTTAAATTTTCTACTTGATTTATGGAAAGTTTATATCTAGATTATTTTGAATAAACTAATAAGACATTTATAATAATCAATATTTTTTATTTTACTTTAAATAATTATTTTGAATAAAAATTTTCAAGAAGAAAAAAAATCTGTTTTATTAGGATTCAAAAAAATTAAAGAAGCCTGTAATGATTTTCAAATAGTAACAATCAAGTTTATAATTAATAATATCAATAACAATAATAAACAAAAGATCTATTAACATTAGATCTTAGTAGCAATATTAAATGCTCCATAGGTTGCCGACCACTGCTCTAGATATTATGTAGTCAGGAACTTGTTAAGCATATTATACTAACAGCACACAGCTAAGATAAAAATGTGTCAAACAGCTACTTAATTTTAACAATATTCAGTGTTGGTATCAAATACAGTGTGACTACAAGTACTTTATATGTGAGAATTCAATATAATGAGTTGTTTTCTTTTATCCTTCTTACTGATTTACATGACAAAATATTCAATAAAACAAGTGCCAAACCAATATTTCAAGAAAAAAAATTTTAATCCTTAGTGTGGAGAGATTAATATTTCCAAGCACTCTGATTTAGATATCTGCAAGTTTATCTCATTTTCATTCATGCTATGTCTTGTTTCACAAGACTCAGTATGAATGAAAATGAGTTGTTATGGGATGCTATGAGTCTAATGAGGTTGTGCAGTTTAGTGAACTTTGTTTCTATATTAAAAATTTTTATTGGTGATTATAATTTTATTTCTTAAAGACAATTTTACTCTATTTTACTTGTTTTTTATTTATTTATTGTATTAACAAACTTTTGTTTTTCTTACCAATGTATTATGTCTGATAACTTTCATACTTGCTTTTCTCATTTCGTAGCAGTAATATGAACAAGTTAAAGATGATTTATTTTATTTCATTTAGAATCATTAATTGATATGAGTGTTCTGTAATATTTTAATGTTCTTGGGTAACATGAGTAGGGTGATGAGTTATGCCAGAAATGCACAAATTATGACTGTAGGAAATAATGAAAGGCTTGTCCCTATTCATGATATTTTAAGGAACTGGAAAAAGGTGTGCTGTATTAAATTTAAATCATTACATTATAATAATAATCCTGTAAGACATGCATAAAATTAACCAAAATATATGACTTCATTATGTAATGAATTTTCTTATTGTAGCATATTTGGATATTTCTCAGCAGTTTTGCATAACTTATTACAGTTTTTATTGATCAATACAGTTTTATCTTAAACTATTTATATTTTCAACCTTAAATTAAAATTAATAATATGCCAATTTTTAGGCTGATATTAAACATTTGAATGATATAAATCAATCAATTGATAATCAACAACAAGAAGAACAAGGAATGTATCCTTATTTAACATCGCCACAACTTCTTCAGCTTGTGGATTGTTTATTAGAATCGCATAGATTTGCTAAATCCTTCAATTCAAATCATGAGCAACGAAACTTACTTTGGAAAGCTAGTGAGTATAATTTTTTGTTTATTTCAAATTAACTTTTAGTATGTCTAGTATGTATTGTGTGCATATATATGGTAGAGTGGTGTTTGATATTATCAAATAATCAACTAATGCAAAATTTTCCAATATTGAAGTCACAAAAATAAATATTGTTATTGATGTTTGATGTTAGGAATATCAAAATTCATATATTGTTTTACATTGCAACTTATTGCTCTTTGAAAACTACATTTACAAACTATTTAAAATAGGGTTGACAATTTTTAGAGTAACAAATTATGTACACAGTGTGAAAAAAAACACACATTTGAAAAAAGTAGTGAGAGAATGAAATCCTCCCTTTTACAAAGAAAGTTGAGAATATTTGTTTCTTTTCTTGGTGATGGTGATGATGATGGTGAGATAGCTGGATGGCTGAGGTAATTAAGGAGTCTTATATATTATCCAGTGATTTATGATTATGACAACAATCTATTAAAATTACAAAGGAAATACAGTAAACTGTTAACATTAGCAGCTGTAGGTTTTCATGAAGAATAATTGGTGGTTTTTTTTATGTAAAAACCAATAACTTGATAAAATTTTTATATAATAAGTTTTTCATTATATTGTTCAATATTACATGTATAATATGGTTATCAGTTTTTATTACATTATTATCTAATATACCTTTATTATTATTATTTAAACACTAAATGAATGTAATATTACGTATATCAGTTTAGAACAGTTTGTCTTCTTTCTGAACTTATTATATAATTTACTTAAATAGAATTGCAATAAAATTATTCAGGAGTAAATTTATAGAAATAAAATTAGATGGAAAAGTTTTTATATTGTGTCCAATCTTAACATTGTAAATTAATCATTTCTTTTAAATTACATAGCTTAGAATATTATTTTATACCATTGAAAAATAACCAAATGAGTTATGATTAAAATAATATATGGATGATCGGTTTCAACTTATTAAATTTATTTTGACTGTTGTTGTTAATTTAAAAAATTATAAAGTAGGTCATTTGTTTATTAATGCATGTTTTTGCACTAAAAGTATTATCATTTCTTTTAAATAATGAAATTGTTTACATAACTGTTTTGAAATTTTAGTACATCTCATTATTATATTGAATTATACTGTTTAAATCATTAAATTTTGTAAATTAATTTAAAAAAAGAATAATAACTAAATTATTTTATCTTCATTAAAATTTTAATTTGGATGTAGTTAAAATTTATAATTACTAATAAAATGTTGCTGATGATGATAAATTTGTTATTTTATTCTTTTTAAAATTATTAGAAATTTTATCATTTAAAAAATTGTATTTACTAATATTTTTTAATACATTTTTTTAATGATATAATTTGAAATTTGTTCAAATTTTTATTAAAGTTAAACATTTATATAATAAATTATGCACTTCAATTTGAATTATTTTATACAGGTTTTCGTGGAAATGTAAAACCAAATTTACTTACACAAGAATCACACAGTCTTGCCTGTACATTGAGGATATTATTTCGAATGTATACAGACGATTCAAGAAGAGATGCTTGGCCATTAGTTCAGAGGAAGTTAATAAGGTAATATACTTATTACTATTTTTAATTTATCAGAATATATAATTGTGAAATTTTCAATTGTGCTGTTGAAGGCATTACTGTTATTTTATTTTTTAGATGCTGTGTTATTCTCAGTTATGCATTATTATTTTTAATAAAAATGATTCCAGTTTGTCAAATAAAAGTTTATTTGACTTTCTGGGAATAATGAAAAAACAATGAATTTAAATACTGTGAATGCAAAAGTTGAAAAAATATTATTTTAACAAAAATTTATATTAAATATAAATTAGTTATAGTTATATCAAGATTNAAAGATTATATCTAGATTATTTTGAACAAACTAATAAGACATTTATAATAATTAATAATTTTCATCTAATGAAGCAAAAGAAAATTAGCACCAAAAATTGATTGGATAGTAAGAAATAAGATTTAAACCAGTTCTGTATTCATTATGGATGCCAACTTTTCATGAAACAATTACCTGTAATGCTCTCCTTTATGGAAATGGCTTTGTTTTTTACTGTATGTTGCTATATTTATTCTAACTCTGAAAATCATAATGAGAAAAAGTGTATTTTAGCAGAGATGGAAATAAATTAATTGATTTAGTTTACATTTCAATAATGAAATCAAATACGTGAATAATGTTATAATGTCTATAAGATTTTCTTATCTACATCAGAAAAAATTTATATAAATAACACAAACAGAATTAAATAAATCAAACATATGATAGAGAATGTTATAACAAAAAGAGAAATTAGTTTTTACAGTTTATAACAGCAATTTTTTCATCCCAAAAAAGCTAAGTGACAGTTATTAATGAACTAATCATTTTGCAGAAAAATTCTTATAAAAAGAAATAATTAGATTTAAAAAACAAATTAGATAACAGATGATTATAGAAAATGAATAGTTTTTCTGCAGCTTAGAACCCATAGGTATACTTAATAAAACATGGTTTATCAGAGTTTATGTTACAAGTTAGAGTAGTGGTTCTTAACTTATTTGGACTCATAGGACACTTCTACAATTATGTAAAGATTGTATGAGTCACACACTCCAGTGCAAGAGTTATTTATAGGCCCCACAAATAATACAGCACTGTGTCAGTTGTACATAACTAGATCCACTGCTGTGTGATATGTAGCTTATACAAAGTCCTGAAATGCAGTTGATAATGCATAGAATTATATTTTATTAATATCATTATATTTTAGTTTATTTTCAAATTTTCAAATTTGTTATTTTAATTTTTAAATTTATCTTTTGGTTGCCTGAATGACTTTATATCATGCTAATGTGCTATGCTATACCAGTTAGAACCATTGTCTTAGAATATTTACAATTAAAAATATGGAATTTATTTCACTGTCTACAAATAGGTACAGACAATAAATGGTTAATATAGTCTATAAATATTGTAAATATATAACATTACTTTTAACTAAAAATTTATACTATATTGCCATCATTATATATGTATTGTCTGAAGATGATGTAATAAGGTCACATTCATAGTTTTCAATGTCTGCAAATTGAGCTGAGTGAGATTTATGCTTACATCTAGAATTTATTTAATGTGTTTAAAAATAGAAGCAATGATATTGGGTTAGCACTAGTATGTAATACAAACACTTATGAAAAAGTTCAAGCTAAATGAGCTTTTTGATAAGTGTTTTTATTACATCTGAAATCTGTAGATATATAACATAGGTAATTGCAGTTTTAACATTGGATTTTTTTGATGTTGTTTAGAACTTTACTTATAAAAGACGAATCATGTATGGAATTATAAAATGTTACTTGACTAAGGCAGCAGCATAACTAAAGGGGGCAAAGGTGGGCATGTCTTCAAGCACCAATCTTGGGGTGTCAAAATGAGTCTATAGAAGATTTTGTAATTAACATTTAATCAAATGCCAGTATGAGATTTGCATTTGACACTAAAACTGTTTGGCATGGCCCTGGACTAAGGAATCAAAAGTGTCACTGTTTAAAACTAAGGATGAAATATTTTTATTTAGAATAGATCATTCATAATTGATAGAAGATAAAATTATAATTTAAAATTTTATTTCGTAATTATTAAAATGTAATAAAATAATAAAACAATTTATTTCCAAGGTTCAGAANTTAGCATGATTTAAATAAAACACCTTTCTTAATGTAATTTGGAAGTAAACAGTGATTGTGGCTCACTACCAAATAATTTTATAATCAAAGTATTTTGCATGCTGATATTGTAAAAACACAAATCACAATTCAGCACTGAAAACTGAATATTTATTTTACTTTCTGAATATAATTATTTGATTTGGTGAACAAAAAATCAAATAAGAAGTTATGAGTAAGAAAGTCTATCACTACCAGATTTTTGTTTTTTAAGTTAACAAATTCAAATTTCATTCATTTATTCCAACTGCCATATAATCATTAAGAAAAAAATGAAAATCTCTAAAATAAAATTTTAAAATTGGTTTTTTACATATGTATAATATTTAATATTGCATATTTTAGAATAAATTTTCTAATTTATTATTATTATTTTTTCTTTTTTGAATTTTGCTGAATACAAATTAATAAATACAGATTATAAACACAAGTTTAGTCTGTTTATGAAGAAAAAAAAATGGTGGTTTATAAAAGTTTAATAATGTAACTAATTTAATGTTTTTGCATCTAATCACAGTTTATCCTCAAAAGTCATTCTAAATCATCCCAACAGAAAATAAAAATGTTCTTTCCTTTATCCCATTGTTAAAAATTACAAATTACTTTCTAAATTTTGTTTTAAATTAATAAACAGTTAGAAATATGTAATTGTAAAAGCTGCAAATAATTACATTTAAATCTTAGTTATGTTTTATAATTAAATTACCGATTCAATTATATATATATACAGTATTTTCGTTTACGTTAATTTTACTTTATTTTTGTCCATTTTGATAAGAAAGAAAATAAGGAATATATTTGTTATACATCATTATGCTCTGTACAAAAATACTAACTTGTAAGATTAGCATCGTCATAATTTAGCGTGCATGATTTTATTTGATTTTATATTAAATCTGACATTAGTGATTGATTAAGAATACTAATCTATACGTAAATCAGGGATTTCTTATTTAAAAAATCCAGCAACGAGTTGATTAACTTTCCAGGCATCATTTGGTGGCGTCATCTGTTGTCATATTTTATTATTAAAAACTTTTTATATTTTTATTATTAAATGGCAAAAGCTTAATTTTGGGGTAAGTGTGGGTTTTATAAAAAAAAAAAAAAAAGTANTTATTTACAAAAGCATTAATTTGTTTAATATTTTACAATATAAAATGAACATAGTAAAAATAACTATCTTCAGTATTTTGTAATGCATAAAGCATATGGATAATGGATAAATAATATGAAATTGTTAAAAAGAACTATTGGGTTGTTCGGAAAGTAATTGTTTTTTCCCCACAAAAAATTTTTCATATAATATAAATATTTTATTGAATTATATATTAACCATTCTGGTCAAATACCTATTGCCATCTTTCTGGTAGTAGCATGATTCCATGTTCATAAAAGTTTTGATTGTTGCTTACAAAAAAACTGATCCAAGTGATTTTTGACATTCTCATTTGAAGTAAATGTTTTACTGTTTAAAAAATGTTGTAAAGACTGGAACAAGTAATAATCAGAGGGTGCCAGATTATGGTGAATATGGTGAGTTTGGTAGCACATCCTATCCAAGCAGTAACAGTTTCTGACAAGTTATCAAACTTGTGAGAGATCTGGCATTATTGTGGTAAAACACTACACCTTTTCTGTTGATCAATTCTGACCTTTTCTGTTTGATGGTATCACTTAATTTGTCCATTTGATGGCATTACACTTTTGAATTAATTGTGGAATTGTCTGGTAGAAGCTCAAGAAAAAAAATTCCCTTAAATTTCCTCCAAAGAGAGCATCTTTTTCTTTAAGAACATGTGAAACCCATATATCAAGATTTGAAATGAAACCAAGTTATCATAAACAGTTGAATTCAACAAATTTAATCTCTTAGCAATTTCTCGTGTTGTTATTCAGCAGTTTGCATTAATCAGTACATTTATTTTGTCTTCATCACCTTCAACTGGCCTTCCAGAACATGGTGTGCATCTTCAATATCAAAATTCCCAGAATGAAATTTTGTGAACCAGTTTTGGCACTGTCATTCTTTCAACACATCATCTCCATACATGTCACATAATTTTTTTCTTGCTTGAACAGCATTTTTATTTTTTTGGTAATAAAAAAGCAAAATATGCCAAAAATACAGCTTTCAGTTTTCCATATTTGATGGGACACCAAAAAAAAAACAATTGCACAGAATCCAACCAAATTTTTTACAAATAAGCTTTGAAATGTCAGCTGTCAAAATTTATAATGACAATATGGCTTAAAATGAAATTGGTGGATAAATACAACTAATTCTTCTGGTGTAAAAAATAAAGTTACTTTCCAAACAACCCAATAATTTAAATAAATGAACTTTTATAAAGGATTATGTAGTAAATTTTGAAAATCTGCATACTTCAATGCCACATCTGTAAAATTGTCATTAGTTTTTTAAATTTAATTAGTATTTCTATCATTGCTTAATGATCAGAGTTATGTCAGAAATATATTAGAAATGATCAGAGAAATATCACTATCATAATAACATTAGAAATATGTAGTTCATATTAAACATATTATTATTTCAGTTTCTATGTTGTATATTCAAATTAAGATTTTGAATTGCGGGTTAAATTTGTTTTTAAATTATTATGTAGCCAATATTGTCATTAAAGATTATTTTTCAATTAAATTGAATTTATCAAGAGATAAAAAAATATGAAATAATTAAGAAATATTGTAAAAACCAAATATTGTATGTAATAAGGTCACATTCATAGTTTTCAATGTCTGCAAATTGAGCTGAGTGAGATTTATGCTTACATCTAGAATTTATTTAATGTGTTTAAAAATAGAAGCAATGATATTGGGTTAGCACTAGTATGTAATACAAACACTTATGAAAAAGTTCAAGCTAAATGAGCTTTTTGATAAGTGTTTTTATTACATCTGAAATCTGTAGATATATAACATAGGTAATTGCAGTTTTAACATTGGATTTTTTTGATGTTGTTTAGAACTTTACTTATAAAAGACGAATCATGTATGGAATTATAAAATGTTACTTGACTAAGGCAGCAGCATAACTAAAGGGGGCAAAGGTGGGCATGTCTTCAAGCACCAATCTTGGGGTGTCAAAATGAGTCTATAGAAGATTTTGTAATTAACATTTAATCAAATGCCAGTATGAGATTTGCATTTGACACTAAAACTGTTTGGCATGGCCCTGGACTAAGGAATCAAAAGTGTCACTGTTTAAAACTAAGGATGAAATATTTTTATTTAGAATAGATCATTCATAATTGATAGAAGATAAAATTATAATTTAAAATTTTATTTCGTAATTATTAAAATGTAATAAAATAATAAAACAATTTATTTCCAAGGTTCAGAAAGCAAAGATGAAAAGATATTTTTGTCATTGAAAATCAAATGTATAGTGCAACTGGAATTAATACAGACAATTGACAATATTGTTTTCTTCCCTGCAACTAGTCGGAAAGAAGATGCAGAAAATCTTGCTGCAGCCCAAGTAAGTCTAATTTTTCATAGTTTTAAATTAGATATATTTTTCAATTTGTAAATATATTTATAACTTAATAAACTGCTAAAATTATTAAATTATTATAAGTAATAATTCACTAATTTTAACTAACTGTTACTTATAAAATTATAAGTACAGTAGAGCGTTGTTTATCCGAATGCCGGTTATCTGAAACGTCTGTTAACCGAAAGCATTCCAGTCGGCAAATTTAAATTTTCGCTAGTGCTGTGGCGCTGCAATCTTTTGGCTATATCTGGGCTACTCCATTATTTTTTTTGTCGGTGTGTGTGTTTTAGCTGGCAGCACTGGAACTTTTGTATGGTGTTTTTCTAAGGACTGTGTCATGCTGAATTGAACGTTTTTGATAATAGATTAATTTCTAAAGTACAGTCGACCCCCCTATAACGTACGTTCCTATAACGACAATTCCTATAACGTAGCGAAAAAATTGTAGCAACTTTCGTATAACGTACCTCCTATAACGTCGTTTCGCGACAAGATTGATAGAGTCTGGACCAATAGTGGATGAGCAGCCGAACTACTTTCCTCCGACCCTGCGCCACGCTACGGAGCGGCTAAATTGAGTTTGCTATCGTCTGTTTAGTATTATATATAAATTATATATAANTTTTGTTTTTTTAAGTTAACAAATTCAAATTTCATTCATTTATTCCAACTGCCATATAATCATTAAGAAAAAAATGAAAATCTCTAAAATAAGATTTTAAAATTGGTTTTTTACATATGTATAATATTTAATATTGCATATTTTAGAATAAATTTTCTAATTTATTATTATTATTTTTTCTTTTTTGAATTTTGCTGAATACAAATTAATAAATACAGATTATAAACACAAGTTTAGTCTGTTTATGAAGAAAAAAAAATGGTGGTTTATAAAAGTTTAATAATGTAACTAATTTAATGTTTTTGCATCTAATCACAGTTTATCCTCAAAAGTCATTCTAAATCATCCCAACAGAAAATAAAAATGTTCTTTCCTTTATCCCATTGTTAAAAATTACAAATTACTTTCTAAATTTTGTTTTAAATTAATAAACAGTTAGAAATATGTAATTGTAAAAGCTGCAAATAATTACATTTAAATCTTAGTTATGTTTTATAATTAAATTACCGATTCAATTATATATATATACAGTATTTTCGTTTACGTTAATTTTACTTTATTTTTGTCCATTTTGATAAGAAAGAAAATAAGGAATATATTTGTTATACATCATTATGCTCTGTACAAAAATACTAACTTGTAAGATTAGCATCGTCATAATTTAGCGTGCATGATTTTATTTGATTTTATATTAAATCTGACATTAGTGATTGATTAAGAATACTAATCTATACGTAAATCAGGGATTTCTTATTTAAAAAATCCAGCAACGAGTTGATTAACTTTCCAGGCATCATTTGGTGGCGTCATCTGTTGTCATATTTTATTATTAAAAACTTTTTATATTTTTAATTATTATTAAATGGCAAAAGCTTAATTTTGGAGTAAGGGTGGGTTTTATAAAAAAAAAAAATGTAAATGCTAATAACGAGTAAACTCGTCATTAAGTCAGACCCTAGTGGAGATATGACCCCCTTTCTCTCTCCACCCCCTCGACCTTTAATCATCAAAATTTAATAGCATCAATCTCCCTAATAAACAAACCATTCTGCAAAATTTCAGAAGTTTTCGACAAATAGCACAGGAGTTATTAAGCTTGAAAGAGAGTGAATAAAATCGTACCCCCCACACTAACATCTATACATACAAAAAAAAAATTGCATTTCTCGACGTTTCAAGGTATCCTAAATCCAAAAATGTAAAAATCTTGGGGGGTCATTTTTTGAGCGATTGCCACACTTTCCCTCTGATATATAACAGAGAATGTAAAAATAGTGTAATAAGCACGGAAAGTTCCGAATTAATACAAGAAACTTAATTTTGGAGGTATATTCGTTTAAAAACCATTGTAGTTTCGATTTTTATACCTTTACAATTGAATTTCTCTTTACACTGTATTAAAAATACGAGTAAGCAAATTTAAGGTTAGTTTGTTTACATCTTTGTAGGACCGAATCTCGCGAGTTTGCCGTATTTTTAGGTGTATTTACAATGTTTACTCGCTGCATAAAGTATTGTCACTAAATATATGAGTGTATTTCGTTAGTGAGCGCTTTTAATATATCGAATTTCCGATTGTTTTTTTTAAATTAATTTTTTAAATTTTAAACAAAATGCGACCTTGAAAAATAATCAATTACTGTTTATTTTTAAAATTATTCCTTTTTTTATTAATAATATCCGAAACCGGTAACGTTAGTTACACGTACAGTACAGTAGTAACTGTAAATACACACGGTTGAGTGGCATCCAGAAAACCACTTACTGTACTCCTTTTTACCTCCGAAGACCAAAATTTTATATCACAGACGGTGGCGTATCTGGGATTTTAAGAATAGGGGTGCTGCTCGGGGGACCGAGGCACGTGCTTCTGTCGTTTTAAGGAGAATATTACTCGATTATACCCAGTGGCGCGTTATCCAATGGGCAAAAGGGCAATTGCCTGGGGTCCCAAACCAATTTTTTATAAGGAACCCCTAATTCAAATTTTCTTGGATCCTACGAAGCTATAACGCGCCGCTGATTATACCGTATTTACTTTTAAGTAACAAGTGATTACTTTGCTACGGAGGAGGGTGCTACAACAACATAAGCACCCCTTCAGATATGCCCTACGCAGAGAGATCCAAGAGGTATATCTCCGTGCTTAAAGAGACTGTTATAAATTAAATTTGGAGTTAAATTTCTTAAAATTCCGAAATATTAAGCATTTTCATTTTGACCACATTCGTGTATTTTTTTAAAAATAAGATTCTAGTGTAAATACTGTAATTGCGTCAGAGCATTCTGTTATTTATTTTCCTTGTAATTTAATATTTAATGAGTTCTTAAGCCATACAGTTGTAAATAAAAAATTCATAAATTATAATTTTTAGTTAAATATTTATATATTCTTTTTAAACTGAAATAATTATGATTAGGTTATATACTCTGTATTTTGAATATATATAATGCTTTTATTATATTTGAATACCTTTACTCCGAAAATGAAAATATCCAAAAAAAGAAGACAGAATAATGAAAATTTTCATCTACAATTAATTAAGAATTGTTTTTGTTATTTAATTACTAAACAATTTTAAGGAATTTAGGAAAAATAATTTTTCGTATTTAAAAAAAAAAAACATTGAAGATTTTTTAAACTTTAAATGAATATTCTAAAAGCAATGAAAAAATCGATTTTCTGAGAGACTACTCGCTGACCGCGTTTCATTATAAAATCATAAACTGTAATTACTCACTGATTAAAAAAAATTAAGAAAAAATAAATAAATTATCATAAAATCGACGGATTCTTGCATTTTGACTTAAAATCCGAAGGATTTTTATTGTTAAACGAGCAATTATTTATTGTGACATAGTCACAATACCGTGTTGCAATTTTTTAGATGTCGATCGATGCGCAATGCTCTTAATTTTATTGTGTTGCCCCTGTACATCATACTTTTCCTGTTAACAAGAGTCATGCCAGTCGTCTATCTAATTCTCTTCTGGAGAAAATTTTCGAATCGGTACTTCCTGCCCCTAAGCTTTTCATATCTGTTCTCGACTTTCATCTATCTAACTCCGTTTACGAGATTAAGGAAGGACAGACAGACAACGGACGGAATTTAGAGGTCTGCAATTTTAAAATTGCATTCGAATCACATTATTTAAAATTAGTGAAAAGGGGTGGGGAATTATAAATGTCACATTATTTATTCCAGAACTCGTATCAAAGAGTTATCCGAGTTTTTACTTGTAATTTTGGTCTTGAATCTTGCGCCTATTCACGACTTTCTCCTCTTTTTTTTTAATTTTTTAAGCAAAATAATTACTTTAGTTTATCGTCTACACTTCGTTTCATACGTTTTTAATGAATGACGATGAACTGTTTTTATTACGTCAAAGTTTTGGAATTCTTTTCATTATCTTTTCATTCTTCCATCGCATAAACCACAAAAAAGACATTCTTATTTCAGAATGCCCGTAAAGAATAACGAGATAAAAAATTATGAAACATTTTAGCTAGAACATAATTGTGGTTAATATCATAAAAAAGTTGTATCTATAAAATAAATCAATATTTTTTAAGGGGGAAAAAGTATAGAGCTTTATTAAATTTAAGATTGATTCCGTGGATCATTAAGTTGATTTTATAATGATTAATCGTTATAAAATCAACTTAATTACCTTACAATTGTATCAAAGCATACTTTCCCTCTGATATATAACAGAGAATGTAAAAATAGTGTAATAAGCACGGAAAGTTCCGAATTAATACAAGAAACTTAATTTTGGATGTAAATTCGTATAAATATTCGTTTAAAAACCATTGTAGTTTCGATTTTTATACATTTACAATTGAATTTCTCTTTACACTGTATTAAAAATACGAGTAAGCAAATTTAAGGTTAGTTTGTTTACATCTTTGTAGGACCGAATCTCGCGAGTTTGCTGTATTTTTAGGTGTATTTACAATGTTTACTCGCTGCATAAAGTATTGTCACTAAATATATGAGTGTATTTCGTTAGTGAGCGCTTTTAATATATCGAATTTCCGATTGTTTTTTTTAAATTAATTTTTTAAATTTTAAACAAAATGCGACCTTGAAAAATAATCAATTACTGTTTATTTTTAAAATTATTCCTTTTTTTATTAATAATATCCGAAACCGGTAACGTTAGTTACACGTACAGTACAGTAGTAACTGTAAATACACACGGTTGAGTGGCATCCAGAAAACCACTTACTGTACTCCTTTTTACCTCCGAAGACCAAAATTTTATATCACAGACGGTGGCGTATCTGGGATTTTAAGAATAGGGGTGCTGCTCGGGGGACCGAGGCACGTGCTTCTGTCGTTTTAAGGAGAATATTACTCGATTATACCCAGTGGCGCGTTATCCAATGGGCAAAAGGGCAATTGCCTGGGGTCCCAAACCAATTTTTTATAAGGAACCCCTAATTCAAATTTTCTTGGATCCTACGAAGCTATAACGCGCCGCTGATTATACCGTATTTACTTTTAAGTAACAAGTGATTACTTTGCTACGGAGGAGGGTGCTACAACAACATAAGCACCCCTTCAGATATGCCCTACGCAGAGAGATCCAAGAGGTATATCTCCGTGCTTAAAGAGACTGTTATAAATTAAATTTGGAGTTAAATTTCTTAAAATTCCGAAATATTAAGCATTTTCATTTTGACCACATTCGTGTATTTTTTTAAAAATAAGATTCTAGTGTAAATACTGTAATTGCGTCAGAGCATTCTGTTATTTATTTTCCTTGTAATTTAATATTTAATGAGTTCTTAAGCCATACAGTTGTAAATAAAAAATTCATAAATTATAATTTTTAGTTAAATATTTATATATTATTTTTAAACTGAAATAATTATGATTAGGTTATATACTGTGTATTTCGAATATATATAATGCTTTTATTATATTTGAATACCTTTACTCCGAAAATGAAAATATCCAAAAAAAGAAGACAGAATAATGAAAATTTTCATCTACAATTAATTAAGAATTGTTTTTGTTATTTAATTACTAAACAATTTTAAGGAATTTAGGAAAAATAATTTTTCGTATTTAAAAAAAAAAAACATTGAAGATTTTTTAAACTTTAAATGAATATTCTAAAAGCAATGAAAAAATCGATTTTCTGAGAGACTACTCGCTGACCGCGTTTCATTATAAAATCATAAACTGTAATTACTCACTGATTAAAAAAAATTAAGAAAAAATAAATAAATTATCATAAAATCGACGGATTCTTGCATTTTGACTTAAAATCCGAAGGATTTTTATTGTTAAACGAGCAATTATTTATTGTGACATAGTCACAATACCGTGTTGCAATTTTTTAGATGTCGATCGATGCGCAATGCTCTTAATTTTATTGTGTTGCCCCTGTACATCATACTTTTCCTGTTAACAAGAGTCATGCCAGTCGTCTATCTAATTCTCTTCTGGAGAAAATTTTCGAATCGGTACTTCCTGCCCCTAAGCTTTTCATATCTGTTCTCGACTTTCATCTATCTAACTCCGTTTACGAGATTAAGGAAGGACAGACAGACAACGGACGGAATTTAGAGGTCTGCAATTTTAAAATTGCATTCGAATCACATTATTTAAAATTAGTGAAAAGGGGTGGGGAATTATAAATGTCACATTATTTATTCCAGAACTCGTATCAAAGAGTTATCCGAGTTTTTACTTGTAATTTTGGTCTTGAATCTTGCGCCTATTCACGACTTTCTCCTCTTTTTTTTTAATTTTTTAAGCAAAATAATTACTTTAGTTTATCGTCTACACTTCGTTTCATACGTTTTTAATGAATGACGATGAACTGTTTTTATTACGTCAAAGTTTTGGAATTCTTTTCATTATCTTTTCATTCTTCCATCGCATAAACCACAAAAAAGACATTCTTATTTCAGAATGCCCGTAAAGAATAACGAGATAAAAAATTATGAAACATTTTAGCTAGAACATAATTGTGGTTAATATCATAAAAAAGTTGTATCTATAAAATAAATCAATATTTTTTAAGGGGGAAAAAGTATAGAGCTTTATTAAATTTAAGATTGATTCCGTGGATCATTAAGTTGATTTTATAATGATTAATCGTTGCCTTACAATTGTATCAAAGCATTTAAAACTTGAATTTTGATACTTAAAAATGGCGGCTGTCGTTTACCTTTAGCCTGTTTTAGTTGTTTTTATCGATTTAAAATGAAATAGGCTACTTCAATCAATAAATTCAATCGAGTCTTGGAAATCAAATTGTATTAAGTAATGGCCAGTTACACAATAAAAAGACAAGTACTGTACTTTTAGGCCCATTATTTACTCGAAAGCATCTATTTACAAAATCGTAGATCATTAAAGATTATCCAGATATAAGTTATAAATTATTCAATAGTATCCTAGTTTCATTATAGGAATTGAAGTTAAACGATTCGGGTTCATTGGCATCTTAGCTCAAAGTTTTAATTGGAATCTAGTTCCTAAAATCCCATTTGTATTGATATATTAGACTAGTATAATTATGGGCCAATCCGCATAATAGTTATATCGTTAAAATATACAATGTACAAAATGTAAAAAGTTTAAAATTTAGTTTCTTAAATTTAGTAGTAAAATTTAGTTTCTTATTTTGTCATGTTTTAATTTTAGTTTGACATATATAACGTCAAGTCCCATCACGGGCCCTATCTGTTGGGCTTGGTTTGTTTATATTCGGCAACACGTGGACGATTTGACTTTCTATAGGAAACAGGCCCCTATTTAGGTGTTACAAATGTGTGAAGAAAACCCAGAAAACTTCACATGGCCAGCGCGTGAACCCACCACCAATTACCAGTGTTTGGTGGTTTTTATCCACTGTCGCTGTGGGTTCGCCTGTTTAGTTCGGGCCTAATTTAGAAGGATTTCGAAAACATTTATTTGTAAATTATTCATTTCTTTTATTTATTTATTTGTCAAATTCTATTATTTAAAATATATAATACAATTTTTAACGTCTTTTTTCGATACGCCAAAGGCCTGAAAAAAAGTATGTCCATGAATTTCCCTGACCTTCGAGAGACTCTGCGTAAATGAATTTGTAAAAATATTTACCGATTCTGTTATTGTACAAAATCTATGAGATCGCATTCTTTCATTATTATTATTAAAAATACGAGAATTGTTAAATTATCTCGAATAATCATCTAAATTTGCCATATTCGAAAGTTATATTCGAAACTATGATTATACTTCGGTCAAATAAAAAGGGGTTTGTTTAATTTTTAAAATATAAACTCCAAGAATAATATAATTAAATATTGTTACTGTATATTTTGTTAAAAGATTAAATTTTTTGCTAAAGAAGACGAATAAAAATTAAGTTTTTAGACTTTTATCTCAAAGAAATATATATATATATTTAATGGAGTTTAGCGAAGTTTGCTTTAAAAAAATTAGATAAATTGCAAAAAGCAATTAGATTTAAAGTGGTAAAATGAATGTTGCCGAATCGAAACAATCGACTTTATTATTTATGTGAATTTCTGTCTTCATTGAGGTTAAAGATTGAAAATACTCTTCTCTAACATAATTAACTCCGATTGAAAAAAAAATAACAATTTGATCAAAATCTTCAGAAAAATTAAATTTCTCTCCACCTTACTTTTAATTTTGCCTTTCATTTTAATTTTATTTATTTATTTATTTAGTTTTTTAATCAGAAAAGTTATCATTTTCGTCGGAAGAAAAAACAAATAATATAAAAAAGTAGTGTAAAAACTTAATTAGGAAAACCGTACATAAGCAATTACTTCCTTAATTCTTCTGGATGACAAATGATATTACATTCTCATTGCTTATTATCGAACGTATTTGTCTAAGTACAAAATTTATGAGAGGTTATATTCCATAATTGGAAATAGACGATGTCATTGGCCGAGAATTATGTCAAAAAAATTATTAAAAAGAAAAAAAGAAGATCAAAATTTTGGTATTCCATTATACGGTGCCATTTATAAGTTATAAATTATTCAATGATGGCCTAATTTCGTCAACAATTTGATCGTCGATGCCGAAAACGTTAAAAAATTTCCCCATTGTATAATCCTCGCCTTTTTTATATTTTCGTTTCTTTGAAGGACGTCTTCTTGTCGAAAATTACTTTGTCCGTAATCGTCGGCGGTGTCATTAAACGTGCCAAAGTCTAGTCTACACTAAAGAATAATGTTATAAAAGTAATCTCGCATCTTTCTGTTGATTAACTTTTTTTTTTTTTTTGGTCTTAGGTCCTTCGGTTAATAAACAGCAATCAATTATCTTAATGAAGAAACGGGTTAACAGAACGAATCTTCTTCGCCAGAAAAACCCGATAGGTCTACCTTTTTATCAAAAAAAAAAAGATCGATAATAATAATACGTTGCGTCATAACTGTTTCGTAAACGTAGATTTATGTGATTTAAACACGAATTTGTGAAAATTATAAGTAATTTTGACGGAAACAAAGTTTGCAGTGTGAAAAAATATTGCACGGACAAGTTCTGGGTAGAAGAAGCCCCACTTTTGTCAAATTAACTCCATCTAGCGATACTATTTCGAACTAAGAGCGACCTGTTTACGTGTTCTTTATAGTGTACAGTACGTTTAGTGTGTAAATTATACTCGGTTTCTATGGTGAGCGACGGCAGTCGGTGCGGGTCGATAGCGTATCCGTCATAGAGCAGAAGCATTGGTGACAATGCCCAATCATGGGGTGTACAGCCAGCCGAATATCGCCTCAGAAAATTAAAGTCGCCCGTGAAAACGGACCTAAAGATGCCAAAACACCGGAGAAGAAAGAAACCGAACTACCTCACGTTCTGGTAACGGAAGACGATGATTGCAAGAGCGAAGAAGAAGTCGATAAACTGGAGGTAAGGCGATATCGATGCTCGGATTTTAAATATTTTAAGCGAGTCGTAAGAATTTATTGATGTTTCCAATGAAAACGCATAGTTTCGAGGATAATTCTAAGCGTTGTTATTAAAATTATGGCAAGAATCCCGTTAAAGACGGTGATTTAACCGATACAAATGACATATTTTCCCAACGTGAAAGCCGTTTTAGCATTGCTCAATCACTTTTCGCCGTGGAATTCTTGACGTCGCTAATTGATAAGAGAAACTCTAACACAATTAGAAAATGGAATAATAATTATCTTTAATAGTCATTCACTCCCGAGAGAATTAAACGTGCCAAAAAGGGTGTGCCTTTTATTAACGACTAATATTGTTTTAATAAGAAAAGATACGGTGCTTTTAACTCGTCTTTTCTTTTCCTAACGAGATGCCTCGGCTGTCAAATGCTCTCACTTTATATTAAACTTAACCATTCTTAATATTTAATTTATCGATTTTTAGGTCTAATTCGGTTTTGATAGATTTACGTCGTACGTAACCGATAATAAAATATTAAAATATTATCAAAAAATTACTTTACGAATTAATTAATTATTTAAATTTAAAATTAATAATAAAATTTTAAATTTAAAACAAAATCGTTTAATTAACGAATGAGAGCGAAATTGCTTCGTAATAGCATCACCAGATGGCGGAAGTAATTTCGATGTCGCTGGCTATATTTTTCGCCAGATTTTCGTGGCGGCATAAATTAAATAATTAATTTTTCAGGCGTCGATGGATAGCAGAGTTTCGGGATTTTCTTTCAATTCGTGTCAAAGCGCGGTCAGTTCGGATTCCGGAGTTTACGAATTAGACGAAGAATACGCTCACATCGTAACGGAGCATTCCGATCCAATAAAAGTGCAGAAAGTACATCGGGAATTTCAACCTATGGACAATTTAGGTAAGGAAACATTTGATTAATGCGCTCCACCACTTATATTAAAATAAGACGGTGCCAATCCAGCGGAATATATTAATCCGTACGGGCTCCTAGATTGATGACGTTATAAACGGTTTCTTTGATTAGAATTATTGGTCGAAGGCCGAGCGTGTCCGAGGAAATTAAGTCCCAAAGACAGAGATAGGCTGGAGCAAAAGGAAATCATGCAGAAACTCCGAGAAGAAGGTTTGATATTTCGTCCCGCATCTCGAGCAACCGGTGGATTGACGTAAGTTCTGGTATCGTCGAATTTTTTTCTTGTAGCAATCCCGCTGATTGCCCAAACGAAATTCTTTATTATCGATTTTAATAAAAACAAAAGAGAAATAGCAATTTTTGCTCTACCGAGAAACTTACGTATTAAATACTTAAATATTAAAGCATTTCTAATGAAATAAAAATCGTTGCAAAATTCATGGGAATCGTAAAAAAATCTTGCGATAAATCAATTAATGGTATTCTTTAGGGAAAAACTGTTGTAGGAAAATGAATTTATTTTTCTTTTTTTTGTTTTCTTTTGCATTAGATAAAGATATTTTTAATGATAATTATTTATTATATGTTTATTCATTTAACGCTTTTCTTGTCAGGTTCGAGTTAGTCGATGAAAATCAATATCAGACGATTAGGCGCTTGCCGCCCATTCTACGTCAACCAAAAAAGAAAAAAAAGGAACTCACCTACGAAGAAATAACTAAAAAGTTAGATAAAGCGGAGAAAAGAAGAAAGGTAATTATGGAAATTCTCGGTTTTTTGACGAAATCAACAGTTTTCTGCTCAGATTTTTTTTATCTGGAAAAGTTTTTCCATTGACGCTTTACTCAGATTAATCATTACTTTTTATACTTAAGCTACTTTAATTAAGCTTTATTCTAGGAGAAAAAGAATGATTATTAAACTATTTTTCACTTAGTTATTAATTTGACTTAATATGCTTAAATTGAAAATTAATGAAAATAATTTATTTTTCCGCTTTAATTTCCTCATCTCCGTGGGAATTACAATATCTTGTATCCGTTATGATTCCGTACACGTTTAATTTAGTGCGGATAACTTGCGTGTTGAATAAATGGTTAGTATCTAGATATGTGACGATAGTCTGGTGAGGGTTTTCCGGATCGATATTCCACGTAAGGCAGTATCCGGTGCATACCTGTCCATTCGTTGCCGTGGCACGTCTTGGATTCTAAAATATTTTATACCTTACTCTACACGGATGTTGTTGTTTTCGATGGCGTAAAACACTTTTACCGCCTTTACATTACAAAAACGTAAATATACTAAAATAAAATATACATTAGGACGTGCAAACTCTTGCTTCCTACGACGAAACGTTTTACCAAATTGATAAAATTGCCAGATTATTATTATACATTAGGATCGGATTACGGTTCCTCATTTCATTATCGTAATTATCATAAACGCCGTTTATAATAATAATAATAATAATAATTAATAGATTTGATAAGAGTGGTTAATAATAAATGGCGTTGTGGAAATATATTGTTTTAGACATTATTAAATGATAGGTCGAGATAAACAATACTTGGATTATTTGTAGCAACGAGAAGAAGAACGATTGAGCAAGCTTGCTACAAAAGATCGTATTGATCAAGTTTCCACAGCTGTTGCTCAGCAGGCAGAACTACAAAGATTAAAACAGTCCGAGAAGATGGAAGCTTCAGCCAGGAGTCGGTGAGTAATTTTTTTTTTTTTTTTAATAAACGAATGAAATTTTCATTAGAATTTTTACATTTTTGATATTTTTTTTATGAAGCGAACAACATTTACAAGAACTGAGGAAAAAATTGCGAGCCAAAGAGGAACACGCAAATAAAGTCAGGAAAAGAAAACAAATGCTAGATAGAATACCGGAGTATAGAGAAGATTAGAGAGGTGCGACGTTTATTATATAGTTATTATGTACAGCACGTTATTTTTTCGACGTTTTCTATGTACAGAATAGTTGAGAAAAACTCGTGGATTTGTAATAAAGTTTGGAAAATAAACGTTAATTAATTATATAAAGATTTATTCGACTTATTTTTCCCGGGATTTCGATTCCGGCTTGGAAATAATTTGCTTTTGAACCATGCGAAATATTTTCAAATTTAATTAAAATAAAGCTAATTATAAGCTTAAATGCGGTCATTAATTTAATTTAAATTTATGTCATATTCTTTGTGCGTTTAGTTAATTTATTAAGAGTTAAAGGAGAATTTTATTTTCTTGGTTAAAATTCTTCTCGATATATATTACGTCGAAGGGTATTTGAAATAAAATTCCAGGTTAGTTTTAACATTTGCATAATTTCTGTCGGATTAAAATTTAATTTTTTAAAAATAATCTTTACAAATAACGAATTCCAGAAGTAATTTTTTTTTTCAACATTTATAATTCTTCTTCTTTTTTTAAATAATAAATTTTCTTTCTTAACGTGTTTCGTCCTCGTATTAATATATTAGAATATCCAAAATGTAAACACGATTATGTATTTTAAATATAAAGAATCATCTGTCCGAAAATGTAAGATTGAATATGTTAATATATTCGGGACACAGCTGGAATAGGACATTTAATATTTACGAAAATAAAAATATTAAGTAAATGTAAACACTTTAGCATCGGTTGAGATATAATTATCTACATACATAGTCAACGTTTTCAAAATAGAATAGAGTATATTAATCGAAACGCCCCAGCGTATCAAAACAATTTTCTGTCAGAACAATCCGTTTGTGATATCAATAATAATTTGCATTAAACACGTAGCCGTCGATAACTAACCATCATTAATTTATTGCGCATTATTTTTGTTTCTTTTTTTTTAAATATATATATTATATATATATTTGTGGATGCGTCGGACATAGAAGTGGAGGCAGGGCAGTGAAAACGCTGAAGATGTTTTGAATATTGGAATGAAAATCCGCCATTAGCGGATAAACTTTATCTACAAGAAATGTGTCCGATATTTTTTTTTGATGAAAGAAAAACATAAATTGTTATATAGCGAGCATTAATTTGTGAAAACACAAAGCGTTGGAAATACTGGTTTGACTTCTTGCTTTGGGGATTGTCCAAAATGTATACACCGCACGGGCCTACCTTCTGAGCGCAAGCTAGGATTGTCCGTCTAATGGAAAGGTGTCCTACTGCAGGTCTGGTCTCACTACGACGGTGTCTCAAAGGAACATCCGGGTATTGCATCGAAAGGAATTGTTCATTTCTTTTTAAACCCATAAACCGGATTATTTTCCGGAAAAAAGTTGTTGCTGCAAATATAGAAATCGATTTCAAATCAAACAGGAATAGTATCTTACATTTGTAAATAGAAGTAATACTTGCCATTCCTGATCCTATTTGCTGTAGTAAGCTAGAAGGTTGATTTGCGGGCTCCGCCATACAATTCATATAGAGTGCCGCTGCCGAATATCTTCTACCCGATCTACCCGCAGATGGCATTTCTAAATTAAAGCCATGAGCGGGTGTAGGACTGGGACTAACCTGTAAATATACATAATTACATTTATATCAATATATACGGTTAAATTTGCATTACTATAATTTAATCGGCGATAAATTCTTCCGAGAAAATATCGGATTTGATAGGCATCAGGTGTCTTTTTCCAATATAATTTTATTTTTAATCACGGCAAAGATTTGTTTTGTATTTTATTTGTCGATTTTAGTTAATAATTAGAATGTAAATAATTTAAGCGGCTATTACAGGAAACTAACTGGACACGTAGTCAATATTTGTATGTATAAATAACGCCAAACGCCGGCAGAGATTTTAAATAGAAATTACAGTTTGGAGTAAATAGCTTTCGGACGCCATTTTGATTAAATCATTTCGATCGACATACACGCTTTTAAATTGTAATTATATAAAAAATTTAAAAATAAAAGGCGGATATTTTTATAATTTATATCTGTAGAGTTGAATCGTCCATTACGGTTAATTAAAATATCGTGCTTATCGTTCTAAACTAGTATACAGGTCACAGGCCAACACAACTCATCAGTTAAAATAGAACAACCGGACTCTTCTTTTCTAAAATTAAATTGCGCTTAAATTCAATTCTGTAAACCGTATAAATCATTGACATTTTTGCATCTTTATAGAGCTATTATGTAAAGCGCGGCCGAGTAAGAACATTCGTACATTAAAAGTGCACAATCTACAAGTAAGCCATCGGGAGCGAAGAGACACGATCCGGCAGATACGTGCACGTTAACACGAAAAGATTTTTCGATAATAATAAAAAGGAAAAAAAAAATGTATAAGTAACTGCGAATCGGATTAATTTTTGCACATTTACCGAAGTACCGAAAGCGATTATCGATTAGAGCGGCAAGCAATTGCAGTGAATTCTACAAAACTTCTCATTGATTTCCAATAACTAGTTACCGGCGTTGTACCCGGTAAATCGGATATGAATAAATTTCCCAAATCTTCAACTTCTATCTAAAAATCTAACTCTAACACACACTCCCTGTAAATATTTGCATTCGGTTTAGATCGAAATTCCCCGTAGCCTGTAATAACTATCCGAAAGGTTTATTTATTTTTATTCTTTGTATAAGTTTAGATTATTTAAAACAATCAAAACTACTACCGGCTTCGTAATTGCATTTTCTACTTTAAATTTTAATAATAATCCAGCTTAGTGTCAAGCAAACGAGTTTAAATCAAATCAATTACGCGAAAACTTTTGCTTCTGTTTCCACGTTTTGAGTGTATTTGCAAATAAATATCTTAAAGGAAACATAAATAATACATTTATCCCCTCCCTTATCTGTAAATTCTTATGCATTCTATGAAAAAAAATAGTTAAAATATTGTTGCAAAATCAGATAAAATGGTTCTGGTAGCGTAGGCACGGTTATATTGCAACTTTTCTACGCTAAATATTTAATAATATACAAATTTAAGCAAAAATCCTCTCTCTTTCTCGCGAGTATTTCTGAAATTCATCGATAGATGGCTGCATTTCCCGAAACTTAATGGAAAAGTGAAAAGTAAGCTGGATTTATCTTAGGCCGGGCGATTACACCTAACCAAGTGGAAAGTTAATTTTCCACACTTAGGTAATTATTCACTTTTACAAAGAATGATAACTTCATCATGCGATTATCGATAGAGTGGAAAGATAGGGAAGACAATAAGCGGTGGCATAATGCATTTTGATGATTATAAAAACCGATCAAAACTTTCAAACGAACGAAAAAAAGTGTCATTTCTTTGAAGGAAATTTTGTATAAATTATGTATGCATGTAGTTAGCTAAATTTAAATTATTTACAATTTGAAATGTATGCCGAATCTTATTATTATTATTTTTTCTTTAAATTATAATAACGTTAAAATAGCTTTGTTATCCAATTAGGATTTTTATACTCGAATATTTTTGTTCTGAATATAATTGATCCGTGATTTTAATGTACAATATTTAGTTGAAATATATGTCATATTTTCGAGGATAAATTGATCTAAGTTTTTTTAATAAAATCCTTTAATTAAAATGTTCTTTTCCGCTAATTGGTTGAAACGAAAACAAATTAATAATAGACGTGATTGGTCGGAATGAAATTCAAACAATTACGACGTAATCTATATTTCTAACAATGGAGCTTATTGTTGCTGCTGTTGTATCTCTTAAGTAATTGACGAAACGAATATAAAATTAATTTTAAAGGGTCTTTGTGCTCTTTAGAAAATGATAACAAAAACTTATATAATTTTAGAACTATAATCGATAGAGATAACATGGTTTTGCTATTTTCTGTCATATATAGTATTTATAATGATCTAAGAATAAATTTTATTTTCTATATTACGTTATATATAAAAATATACTGTATATTTATTCCGTCTTTGTATATTAATTTATTATTATCAAATTATTATTTTAAAAAAGTATGCTAACGAACTGTCTATCATATTCCTTATTTTGTCCATTTATGAATAAAATTGAAGAAACAAGATTCGGATTAGCAAGAAAAAATCGAGAAACTAAGATTTTACAATAATATATACATATTTATCCTCATTTTTTTTAAAATTTAATTTACTTTAATAATTTCATTATATTTTTTAAATCTATTTTTAGACGATACCACGAAAATATTTCAGAGTACAATACTGTCTCTTTTTTTTACTTATTTTATTTCTATAAAAAGCGAAAAGCAAATGGAATAAGGATTTTTATATGCAAATCTAGAAAATAGAAGCGGCGGTTGGGTTTTTGCTTTCAGTATAGGCTACCTGTTATAGCATAATCATTGTTAACATACTTCTGTTATCAATGGAAAGTTTTTTTCGATTTAGTTCTAAAAATGTCGTCTACCTAATGCAGTTTTTTAACTTCCATTTCTAAAATTTTCCAATACTTTAATTCACTTTTCTCCGCAAGAGATTTGAGTGTTTATTCTCTGATAAAAAAAAAACAAAAACAAAACCAAGAAAAAAAGAAAAAGAAGAAATGTATTCTTCCAAAGCGAGTCCATTAAGAGATGGTCGATTACTAATAACCCGGACAGTCTTATATTATGAAAAACGGCTTACTTTTGGCGAGGAGGCGAACATAAAGCGTATATCTTGTGGTCCTGCACTGGAGTGTCTTCTCATCTGAAGATTCGACGACGACAATCCTAATGTGTCTTGAGGGCTCGAGGGCGCGACTAATATCCTCGGTGGTTGAATGGCATTGTCGGAATGTCTTCTTCCAGGCAGCGTAGCTTGCACTCTGAGAAGATTAGAGTCTGGGGATTCTGTGGCTGTAACAACACCAAGTCGAATTAGAAAATTAACTCTCTGACTCGATAACGGTGGCCGAAGAATAAATACCGAATGAAAGAGATTGAATATCTACTTAGAGTAACCGTTTTGACAGGAAATGCGCTGTACTTTCTTCCCCGGAGATATTGTCCAAACTTGCCTACAAACTCCTTTACTCTTATACCCTAGGGAAGTCCGAGTCACTCTCTCTAACAGAGCAATTTACCATTAGGTCAGTCGATGCTAGATGCAATTCTCTTTTTCTAATCTTTTGTCAGATTCTCCAATGTCTTTGTTACCGATTGTATTTTATTTTTGTTCTTTAACCAGAGTGACTTGTTTATTTTTCCATTTCTGGATTGTGAACGGTTACCTTTCGATTTAGAAAACGCGTTTAATTATTTTTGTTGATAAACTGATAACGTTCTTACCCGAGTTGCATGTTCTTTGTATCACATCGTCCATGCTAATAGATTGTCTTCTGGATTCTAGTCGTAGAGAAGGAGGTCTGTGTGGGTACCTTGCAGGATGATCGATCGTTTGCGGCCTGCAACAGATAATTTATATATATATATATAATGTACACAGATGCTTGAAAATTTTAAAATTTGAATAGAAGTTTCAAGTAAGATCAGAATACATAAATACATTCATTTGATAAATAATTTTACACGAGCATTTGCTATAGAAGTTGTAGTCGGAAAAAGGAAATGCAATTAAGATTATTTTATTGTGACATCGTCACAATTCCGGGTTGCAATTTTTAATCATATTTTTAAATTTATTTAATAGAAAATATATGCTCTCCACCTCATATTAATAGTGGCTTGCTCCTGTACATCATACTTTTCCTTTAACAATCGAGTCGTGCTGGTCATCTATTGACTGCTTTTGGGGGAACATTTTTGAATTGAAATAGCATGACTTTCGGTTTGTATACAGTTAATGGGGCCTCCTGCTCTTAAGCTTTCTATATCTGGTCTCGACTTTTATCTATATAACTCCTTTCTCGAGATTAAGGAAGGACATGCAGACTGACAGTGGAATTTATAAGTCTACAATTTTTTCAAATTGAAGCCCAATAAGGCATCGAAATGAAAACACATTAAAAGATTAGAAATTTAAAGTTTTGTTCATCTCTTTTTCCTAAAATCCTGAACGTTATTCTTTGTTAGATGTTCAAAAAGACTTCTCGGCAATTAAAATTTCTAGTTAATTTCATAAAACTTTTATAAATTTTAATTTAGAGATGAAAAAAATAGGTTCTAAAATATGAAGTCTTTCTAAATAACACTCTAGAAATAAATCCTTCGCGCAAAGAATGTCTAATAAAGAGTTTTCCTCAGATATATATAACTGAATTAATGTTGAAATTTATAATTAAATCAATTTTAATTACACGAAAGGACTTTTTAACGCATCCGTGACAGAATCCTTATTCGTTTCATCTGAATGCCATTTAAAATGACTTTATATTTCAAACTTTATTAACGACTTTTTTCGCGACATAAATGCCAAAATTTCATAACCTTGGCGCGTAACGACGTCGTTTTCGGTTGCGTAATTCACCTTTCCACCATTACGTCAATATAAATTTATTTAAAACTTTACAGATGAGTAAATTATTATAAAGAGCAAATTTTCCAATGGGAAATAACTAATTACGTATTAAATTTTTGAATTAACTTTAGGCATTAATGTCATATAAAGTCCACTATCCAAAGTCGAATTGTTCATTATTTACTTATTCCAAGAATTGCAGGATTTGCAAAGAATACCGATGGAATGTATTTAATAATGAATTTGTCTCGCTATATAATTAATTGCTTCCAGCGCGAATTAAGGAGTCTGTGAATGGAGGAAAATATATTCATGCATCTCGAGCTTGCATAGTCTTATATTAACTTATAAATGCATCTAGTTCTATAATTTTTCCAATGGAATTACAAAACAATAGAATTAGTTTCTTCTATTTTAATATATAATTTATGAATAATATTGATTTAATTTTAAGTTTTAAGTAAAGTTTGAATTTCGCTAAATTTTAAAATTAATTTACCACACATTAGTAAACGTAGTCTTTGAGTAAACTAGGAATAACATTTAGATATTAACTATTAAAATTGTTTATTTAAATTGAAATATTTATAATATTCTCATAGTTAATTATAACTATAAAATTCCTAAAAATAATTTATAATATATATAGAGAGTATATTTCATATAATATACACTTAATATAGTAAAAATTTTAGCATTAATAGACGAATCTTGAGTAAAAAATATATAAATAATCATATAATTTAATAGGAAAACATAATCTTAAAGGAATTTTAAAAAATATTTTAAATTTAAGATATGTTTCAGTTCTGCATCTTAATACTAATCATATTATTATTAATATATCTTAAGGTAATCTTTTACATTTAAAAATGTGCAAAATTAAATTTTTAAGATTATAAATTTAATATTTTACAAAAGAAAAATTCACGTACATCAATATTAGAATTTTAAACGAAATTTCTTACAATTTTTAGAAAAATTTAATGAACAGATTGATTCTGCAGAGGTTAAATTTCTATAATAAGTTAAAGGTAATATTGATTTAAAATTTTACAAGAACATACAGCGTTGTATGAAATAAAACATGCGATCTCCTAATGTGCACGGATTTAACTAGATATAAAGTAACTTTAGACTCAACGTATCCTAATAAAAAATAAATAATAAACAAAATAAATAAAACATCCATTAATATAACACGCATCTTAAGACAGAATCTCCCATTAATCTATCTAATCTAGTATAAAAATGGGTAAATATTCCTTCAATTTCTGGCGAAATAAATTAAATTCGATCCCGTTTAACAATGTTTTCCAGTAAACAAACTTTCATCTACGACATTATCCTATTTAATCAATAAAATTGCCGAAACTGATGGTTTGTTGTGACAGCTTTTCTCATTTAGCATAAATGTCACACACTCGTGCGACAACTCGATACCGAATATTATTGGAATATTCCGTATCTGTTGCTCGAAAGAATCGAATTTCTGTGTCAACACCTATTATTGTCTTAGAATTAGTGTCGGTGGAAAGAAGCTATTCGTTTTTGTTAGTGTACGGATGATATAAAGATTTGTGTGATTTGTGGTGGGATTTATAAGGAAAATTCAATAAGTAACAATAATTTAGAAAGTATAAGAGTTAAATTACGATCGATAAGACTGGGAAATTATCAATAAAGAAACGTTGGTTTCGTAATTATACTTACTGATCAATAGAGGACACAGAAAGATGTTCTAATTTTAGTTTGTTCTTCTGATTCTTAGCTACGTGTTCCAGCATTTCTTCCAATAGTTCAACTAGAGACGTGAACTTAATCGGGGATCAAAATAATTAATGATAGCTGATAGAAATTCAGTAGTAGAGATTCAACTTAAATCTAAACACAATAATGAAATTACCTGGTGAAGTTTAAGGGCAGGACTCACCACTACCGGAATTAACACGGGCATGACTTTAGTCGCCAGCATATTCACTGTTAAACCGTATCTTTTATCGCCTAACATGTGTTTGTAGATTCCTACAAAGAAAAAAATTATTATTATTATTATTATTTTTTTAGTATACTTTAGAAAAACAAAAGTTTAATTAAGTTAGGATTTAAAAATTGATGAATTAAGAACAATAGAAAAATATATTTTTATAATTTTTCGTTTCATAAAAAAAATAGTCAGTTATCAATCGCCGACTTTCTATCTTGCATGGTTTTTAGTATCGAGGGACAGAATTCAGTTTAAAAATAATTGCTTTGGACCCGAGAGTTCTTTAGTGTCGGAGATTAAAGCTCTTTGTACAAAAAAGAGTTCGGCTAAAATCCCAGAAGTTAAAATTGACAATAAGCCTATTATATTTTAGTTTCACGTTTCTAAGTTCATTTTTGCGAAAAAATGATTCTTATGAAATATTTAATGGAGAAAAATGTGAGATTTTTAATTATAAATTAGTCTTATGAATATTTTTAACTATGGTCGGATTAAATTTATCTTATAACCACAAAACAATATAAATAATGATAGTGAATACACGAGAAAATATCGGAAGGCTAAGCCAAATATTCGTTCAAATAAATACCAGCAATATATATTTATGATTAAGATAAATTAATTTTTAATCAAGCTATAGATTAAGATGTGTAACCAAAACTTTTTATAAATATATAGCTAAAAAGGAGAGATATTTTACAAAAATTATTTTTCTTTCATGTTAAATATTGAAATATGGATACCATTAAGTACAGTTAAGTCGTCGTTGCATTTAAAAAAAATTATAAAATAAATCTGAATTTTGAGGAGGATGCATTTAAAAATGGAACTGAAGTTCACAAATTCCTTTTAACGCTCATCGATTTCAAATTTTTCTGGAAAAATTTTCAAATTACAACGAATCATTAGAAACGGATACGAGCCATAAAGGTTTATTTCCTTTCGTGTAATGCGAATAATTTATTTACAGAAGATAATTTATTAAATGCATATTTTCGAAATTTTCCAAAATTACAGAATTCTAACTTACAGTACTCTTATTTAATTGTTAGAATATCCGTTCTCAATCCGGATCTTCCTATTAAATTTAACTGACTTCGGATTAAACTCGATTACGTCGAGACGATTAATTGTCCGAAAAGTTTAGTTTCCAGTTCAAAATTCTTTCTTTCTATTATTATTATATTCTAAGCACTTTAATGAATTTCGAGTGGGGAAAATTCCGATCTAATTTAAAGTTTGATATTAATCGTATTTTATAGATGCGTAAATGTGACCTAAATAGCGGCGTATAAATATATTATAATTAAATTCTGTGAGAATTGTTCTTCCTATTCTCGAGGACGACATTCCGAGCTTTGAATTACGAATCGTGTCGACTATAAATGCTAAACGTGTTTATTGATTTGGATTAAGTATTGCAAAGCGAATCATTTGTCTCGCTAGAATTATTGAGAAATCATTATATTAATTTTCTATAATACATACAATTGTACAAAACAGTCCCTTCATAATTTTACGATTTTAAGTTTTGTATGAGACGAAGAAAATATACAAAGGTGTTTACCACAATAGGAACACTAGCATTTTCGAAGACGAAATCGATAGATATGATAATTAATCTCGTTGTAATGGGGAAAGGGGAAGGATATTCAATTAGATATGACAAAATATCTACCAAATGTTAAAGTCATGTGACAAGGTGAGAGAAATAATCGATGAATCCTTTTCCCGGGAAATTATATTAACAATGTTTTTAGCGATTTCGAGAAATATTTTTAGATTTTAAACCGAAAATAACGAATAGCTTAAAGCATTTTCAGAACTTGGTGTTTTCTTTTATTGTATGCAAAACCAATAAATCATTTTTTTTTTGCATTTTTTATAACTGTTTGAGAAAGTTACCATTAAGTAATTCTTCAAATATATCAATTTAGCTTCTAGATCTTATAAATTTCGTTCTATTCGTGTCAAAAATGTAAAAAAAAATTGAGATTTTTCTTACATAAGAAAGAACTTTGGAAACGAGAATGTGACAAAAATTCAATTACGACAAAGAGTGATTTACTAGATTTTTATCGTGTGATAGAATACATCGCTGATAAGCCACATTATAAGGTGAAGCGATATTAATATAATAGTAGAAAACTAACTCACGTATTATTTATACATTCAAATTTAGTAGAAAAACTAACTCTATTAACAAATTTTACCAGATATAAATATTGAGAATTAATTAGTTATTTAACTAATTAATTCTCAATACAATAAAAGATGTTAACAGTATTATAAAAATAGTCTAATATATCCAAAATAGCAAAAACAATTAGTTCTATTACAGAGTTTCGAGTTACAAATTGCATAGTAGCTTATTCAGTTTGCAATACAGAAACAATGGCGAATTTTGCTTTATCTTCCAGCTTTTGATACAAATTTGTAACAAAAACATTAAGTAAAGGCAACATTCTTAAGAATTTAAGACAATCCTTTGTACAGGATTAACATTTTAACGTTTAAATTTTAATTTAGGAAACTGCAAAATTAACTCTTATCCATTTACTATAAATTCCTTCCCAATATTTTAATTTGTGTCTTAGATAATCTATAGGAATTTAATTGCTGTAAAATGGCGTAAACGAAACCTATAATTAAATTTTCAATTATTAAGACAGGCGAGTACACGACTTTTTTTTTTCTTTTATATCTTTAATAATTCGGAAAGGATCGAAATTCCCGTCACGTTAACCGAAGTAAAATGTTATTTTCTGCCTTTTCTCCCTCCTTCGATATTTTTGTTTACAAAAGAAGAACTAAATAAAATTGTTCCCTTAGGTTACTGTATAAAATCGGCGTTTGTATCGGTTAGAGAAAAAGAAATAAAAATAAAAATAAAGTCACCGAATGTTTGAAAACTTGTGATTTAGTATAATTTTTGTCGAATTTTTATTAATAATTTATAAGTTCTTCTTTACATATATAAATAAAATTTTGAAAAATTAAATAAATTGCTTTAAAAAAAATATAAAAAATTAAACGAGTAGAAAATCGTTACAAAAACACAAACCGGGTATTAAAAACTCTCGAATTACAGTTACAAAAAGATGGTGCAAAAGAAAAATCAATCATAAACAATTTTCGGTTGTTTACTTACTTACAACCGGCATTAATATTGCAGGATCTTGTAATTTAGCTTTACTAAGCATAGGTAAAACATCGTCCAGGATGTTGGTCTTTTCTAATTTATCGATGATCTTCTCGACGCAAGTCAATGCGATTGCTTGCATCTGTAAGCAAAAGTTGTTATTATTAAAATCCAAAATATTCAAATTTGAATAAAATGATAAATCTTTCCGTCAATATTTAACAATAATTGCTTCCGGATATATCCTTAGCAACGTGTTTAAAGTATAGTTTAATCGAAACTAGAAACTGTTAAATAATTATAATTTTATTGATCCGACAGTCACCTTTATCAATTGTATAGAGAAACCGCAAAATAAATTCTTAATGATGATGATGATTACTCTTAAGAAATTCGAGATGTCTCTTTGGATTATTCTATACAAGCAAATTTCGTCTGCGTATTGTTACTGAAGATATTATATAATTAAAGTTTTAATGTTAATTATTAACAGTGTGCCAAGGCTCAAAGTGTGTTAAATATGACTAGAAAATAAATCATAAATGACACCAATGTTTAGTGTAAAGAAGTGTTTTAAAATAGCTAGTAACGAGTTGCTTAACTTTTCCGGTAACGTTTAAAACTGCGTGTGTGGCGCCTTCTGTTACGATATTTTATTATTAAAAACTTTTTATATTTTTAATTATTATAAAGTGGCAAAAAGCTTAATTTTGACAGTAGGTATTTGGAAATGCTAATAACGAGTAAAATCGTCATTAAGTCTAACCCTATTGGAGATACACATGACCCCTTTTATCTTTCCATCCCCTCGACGTTTAATCACCAAAATTCAATAGCATAAATCTCCTTATTAAAGAAACCATCCTGCAAAATTTCAGAAATTTTTGACAAAAAGCACAGGAATTATTAAGCTTCAAATAAGATGAACAACGTCGTGCCCTCCACACACACTCTATACAGAAAAACACCCGAATTTTTTTTTTTTTTTTTGCATTTTTCGACGTTTCAAGGTCGCTTGAATCCAAAAATGTAAAGATCTTGGGGGATCATATTTTTAGACCGATTGCCATACTTTCCCTCTGTTATACAGTATATAACAGAGCCGGGAAAGTGAAAACGAATACTTTTATATGGAGGTGTAATGTTCTTTCACCGAAACCTCGTTTATTCTTCCATTTTCCAATTCTTGATGCATCATCTTATTGTTTAAACACGATATTTTTTCAAATTCACAAAAATATTTCGAAATAAATGGATGCAAAATGGTTTGAAAGATTGTGTGTCAAGGAAGTGTCCGAGCTGAATTGAAAAAGAAAACTGCAGAAGTATATTTTATTCTAGTGTTTGCTAGATTTTCATTTTAATATCGTGCTTGTATATTTTAAGAGAAAATATCAGTTTCTTATTATATTAATTTTTTTCATGAATGGTGTTTTTCCTTTTATTAAGAAAATATAAGCCTATTCTTTAGTTTAGATATAAGGATATAAACTATACATTATCCGTTTTCTGAGAACATTGGAGAATCTTTGATACTCCAATCACATACTTCCTATACCTTTTTTCTAACTCATCTGTTCGGATTAAATCGATAATTCTGTGTTTTTGTATGTACAGAACATTCTGTATTTGCAGTAATTTGTTCATATGGAAACAAATTGTAATTTAATTTTAATAATTTATATCATTAAAGTAAATAAACATGCAATGTTATATATACAGCAATACAAATTAAATTGTTTAAAATGTTTTTCTGTGTGTATTGAAAAAATAGCTTTAAAGAACAAAGAAGCTTTTCTAAATATTTCATTTTACAAGTATTTTAAAAGATAAACAAGACTTTATTTCACTTTATATAATTCAGTATGCACGTGTTTGCACACCTTTTATAGTTACTGTATATTCCTACTAAAATTTTCTTCTTTTCCTTTGCTAATTTCATTAGTTATTCTATTATATAGGCTATATATATATTTGCAAAACACAAAAAAAGATTTACGCAATCCATGTTCACTTTTTTTATGTTTAAAACTTTTCTGTAATGTATACTGCAGCAAATTGTTTCATAATACAGGTAACCCCCGTATAACACGGCACTTCTATAGCACGGATTCACTCTAACACGGTTCGAGAATTGGTACCATCCCCTGTATAACACGGCACTTCTATAGCACGGATTCACTCTAACACGGTTCGAGAATTGATACCATCCCCGTATAACACGGTACTTTTATAGCACGGATTCATTCTGACACGGTTCNGGTATAAGTATAAAAATTTGAAATGTAAAGCATTACAAAAACTTATTCTTTAAAATATTTTTATCTAAATGTTTGAATAAGAATGTTACAGGAATTTTAAAAAAGTGATTTTAAGTATAAAGAATATAATGTATGATTATATAAACAAAACCAAAATGGAAAAACAGCATAAAACAGTACATAATTGTCATATACCTTGATATAGCAAGTTACACACTTAGCTTTGGAGGATATATAAATTTCCAATTGTTAAGACCTTTTCAGACCATAACATAATATGTTATGGTCTGAAAAGGTTTTAAAGCCCTCTTAATTCCAATAATATTATTAATTCCAATATTATTGGAATTAAGAGGGCTTGAATCATGAAAGAAATTTACATATCCTGCAAAGCTAAAGTGACAGAAACACTAAGTATGCTAAATGCATTTCCAATGCATGGAAGTCTGTATGAAATTCTCTAATAGAAACTTGCCATGTCAAGAGTGAATTTACAACTATGTACTGTTTTATGTTGTTTTCCCATTTTTGGTCAATTTACTTAATCATATGTTATATTTATATTCTTTGTATTTAAATCACTTTTTTGAAATTCCTGTAACATTCTTATTCAAACATTTAGAAGTACATAAGCAATTACTTCCTTAATTCTTCTTCTGGATGACAAATGATATTACATTCTCATTGCTTATTATCGAACGTATTTGTCTAAGTACAAATGCTGTATTTTTAGGTGTATTTACAATGTTTTTACTCGCTGCATAAAGTATTGTCACTAAATATACAAGTGTATTTCGCTAGTGAGCGCTTTTAATATATTGAATTTCCGATTGTTTTTTTTAAATTAATTTTTTAAATTTTAAACAAAATGCGACCTTGAAAAATAATCAATTACTGTTTATTTTTAAAATTATTCCTTTTTTTATTAATAATATCCGAAACCGGTAACGTTAGTTACACGTACAGTACAGTAGTAACTGTAAATACACACGGTTGAGTGGCACCCAGAAAACCACTTACTGTACTCCTTTTTACCTCCGAAGACCAAAATTTTATATCACAGACGGTGGCGTATCTGGGATTTTAAGAATAGGGGTGCTGCTCGGGGGACCGAGGCACGTGCTTCTGTCGTTTTAAGATTTCATTAATTTATTATAAAAAATTATCAAATGTGTGTTACTATAAGGATAATTTGGAAAAAGATGGTTTGAATTTGAACTTTTTGGATTTTTGAGAGTTGATTGATGCATATTATGGATATAGTTTATTTTTTTAATCTGAAAAGAAAATAATTTTAAAAAGTGTGAACATTTCAATTAGTCAAAATGAAAAAAAGTGAAAGCATTAAAAGGGATGTTATGGCCAAAATATAGTTAATGATGAAATCAGCAATATTTTTATTTTTTCAAATGTGCAAATATGTACTTTCATCAGCAAACAGTTAGGGTGTAAGTGCAATGATGATTTACTTGTTCAATATGGACATTTATTGTCATAATATCTCATTTCATACTTCACACATTCCATGATATAAGAATTCAAGTTGCGTTTCAAGAAATTGGTACAAGAAGGAATTTTCTTTATATATATACAGTATATATATTTATAAAGATTGCCAAATATTGCAAATAGAATAAACGAATAAGATTTCAAAGATTTCAATTGGAAGTATATTTATGTAGCAAAATGAAACTGTATGTTAATAAAAAAAGAATTAATAAGCATCTATTCTTTTTTTAAATGATTTGTATTTTTAAAGATAATTTTATTTGAAAAGTTTATCTTCTTAATTTGTTATTTAATATAAAATTAATTGCAATGAGAGTATGAGAATATTAATTTAACATATAATTTTTGGCAATATTTGTCGGAAATGCCAGTGATAAAATGCTTTTAGACTTCCTTTTTGTATTTAAGTCTTAGAATATATCTATTGATACAGTAATATTACAGTATTACTATTTTCATTTTGATCATTATTTAATATTACATTTAAAGAAATTTTATTTTTTTCATGATTGATGATGTTCATAAATTTGGTGAATAAATTTAAAATTAATAATTGTAAAAATTATTTTAAAAATAAAAATGTCTTAAAACTTAAATCTTCAATAAACAAAAAAATAATATCTTTTATATATAAATTATTTTTTTATATAAAATTTGAATTCAAGTATCAAATATCATTATAATGATGATAAGGTATGACAATAACTTGAAAATTTCTCTCTAATCATCTAAATTTTGCTTTATTAATGATATTTTTTAGCTAATTAATGTTGGTGGTGATGATTATTTCTAAATTTGAAATAGCAAGTCAATTTATTTTTATTTAAATTAGTTCAATTTCTGAAAAATAACTTGAATCTCACTGATTAAATTTAATAAAAATTCTTGTATTATCAAGTAATAAAAGATGAATTTTTATTATTAAAAGAAGAGCATTTCACAATACCTTTAAAATTTATAGTATTTGCAGTGTAGTGAAAAGTGTATATTTTTTTTGTATGGGCAAAATAGTTTTTGACAGATGACACTGAAACTCATTTTTAAACTACAAATAGTTTTCAATATTTTATTGAAGCTATAAGAAAAAAAATTTGAATACATTCTTGATAAATTATTTTGGAATATGCTTTTTTCATATTTGTTATTCGTATATACAGGTTTGCTGAGATATTTAAAATTATTTTAGAGTATCTCTGAAAGAATGTAATTTGCAAGTTTTATGTTTTAGTTATGTCACTTTCATTGTATGTAGATACCATGTGTTTGAAATTACAGTTGGTATAATTTATTTGATTTAATATTTAAAAACTAATACAGGTAGAACTCCAGTTATTCGAGGTAGTGTGGAAGCTACCTTGGATTGCCATAAACACAGATAAAATGAATGGCAGGACCATTTCGGATTAAAAATTATGAATGTAAAAGATTTATACAGTTTTAAGCTTGTTTTTATACCTTATTAATTTAATCTTATGTAAGAACAACAATTTTTACATCATTTATTATACAGATAATAATTAAAATAGTTTTAAAAATAAGTATGTATTATTGTAGTTACATTTTAATATGACTGGTTTGTTTCACATTCAAGTTAAATGATAATAAGTAACAGAAACAAATCATTTCATTATATGTGTTATCACTTTAAAGTTTCTTTTATGAATTACAGCATAAGAAAAGCAGTATATTCACTTGCAGGTTAGCGTTGAATTATGTGGAACCTCGGATAATCGGGGTTCTACTGTGTTCAAAAATGATTTATCTATATTTAAAATATGGAAATATTTTGTTAAACAGACTAATAATTGCAGCATATTCATATTGTACTATTAAAATATTTCTAAATCAAATCTCAAAAATCTGGATTATGTTTTATATTATATAGTATAATAATTAGTAATTGCATTATCATTACATATATGATGATCAAATTTTTGTAACTAAATTTAGTCGAAATTATTCAGAGAAGCTTGCTATCTATACTATATTTTATTAATAAAAATTAAATAAAATTTGTTTAATCAATTATATGCTTGTTATAACTGTCAATTCTTGGTTTTGGTGGTGATTTCATTAATTTATTATAAAAAATTATCAAATGTGTGTTACTATAAGGATAATTTGGAAAAAGATGGTTTGAATTTGAACTTTTTGGATTTTTGAGAGTTGATTGATGCATATTATGGATATAGTTTATTTTTTTAATCTGAAAAGAAAATAATTTTAAAAAGTGTGAACATTTTTGTAGATAAATTTGTTATCTTTAAGCAGAATATCAGTATTTGCATTAGTAAAGTCTTAAAGCCATATCAAACTATTTATTGATAAGAATAGATGCCCCGCTCTTACATATTTTATATTTAAAAACTATTTGTAAAGTGTAGATATTAGCAGTTATCTAATTAATTGGTAAATAATGCAAATAAGCTGTAAATAGATCAAGCAAATGTAGTTTATAGAGACGTTTATTATATTTAAATATGAAACACATAGCATATTATTAGAAAATTTTAATGCTTGAATTGACTGGATGTAAAGTAATTATTTACTTTGATTGTAAAAAAATATTTATCATAACATATATTTAATTGTAAATATTAATAAAACAAATACAATATTTATTACGTTTTGTAAACTATAATTTACAGAAAAAAATATATACAAATTTATATTTAATAGTATAATTTCTATTAAATAATATAATGAAATTATAACTAATTATAATTTCTATGTATTATTGTAATAGCAGAAATTATTTAAGAAATAAATTCTATAATTTAGATTAACACAAATAATAAAACTTAATACAATAAAGAAACTTGGAAAGATGCTCCTTAATCCTATTTAAACTAAAACAATTTACATAAAAGAAAGAAAAAATTATTGTTTACAAGTTTAGAAATCACATTTAATAATTTCTTCATAAATAAATATATTTTTTCTTAGCATGATTTAAATAAAACACCTTTCTTAATGTAATTTGGAAGTAAACAGTGATTGTGGCTCACTACCAAATAATTTTATAATCAAAGTATTTTGCATGCTGATATTGTAAAAACACAAATCACAATTCAGCACTGAAAACTGAATATTTATTTTACTTTCTGAATATAATTATTTGATTTGGTGAACAAAAAATCAAATAAGAAGTTATGAGTAAGAAAGTCTATCACTACCAGATTTTTGTTTTTTTAAGTTAACAAATTCAAATTTCATTCATTTATTCCAACTGCCATATAATCATTAAGAAAAAAATGAAAATCTCTAAAATAAGATTTTAAAATTGGTTTTTTACATATGTATAATATTTAATATTGCATATTTTAGAATAAATTTTCTAATTTATTATTATTATTTTTTCTTTTTTGAATTTTGCTGAATACAAATTAATAAATACAGATTATAAACACAAGTTTAGTCTGTTTATGAAGAAAAAAAAATGGTGGTTTATAAAAGTTTAATAATGTAACTAATTTAATGTTTTTGCATCTAATCACAGTTTATCCTCAAAAGTCATTCTAAATCATCCCAACAGAAAATAAAAATGTTCTTTCCTTTATCCCATTGTTAAAAATTACAAATTACTTTCTAAATTTTGTTTTAAATTAATAAACAGTTAGAAATATGTAATTGTAAAAGCTGCAAATAATTACATTTAAATCTTAGTTATGTTTTATAATTAAATTACCGATTCAATTATATATATATACAGTATTTTCGTTTACGTTAATTTTACTTTATTTTTGTCCATTTTGATAAGAAAGAAAATAAGGAATATATTTGTTATACATCATTATGCTCTGTACAAAAATACTAACTTGTAAGATTAGCATCGTCATAATTTAGCGTGCATGATTTTATTTGATTTTATATTAAATCTGACATTAGTGATTGATTAAGAATACTAATCTATACGTAAATCAGGGATTTCTTATTTAAAAAATCCAGCAACGAGTTGATTAACTTTCCAGGCATCATTTGGTGGCGTCATCTGTTGTCATATTTTATTATTAAAAACTTTTTATATTTTTAATTATTATTAAATGGCAAAAGCTTAATTTTGGAGTAAGGGTGGGTTTTATAAAAAAAAAAAATGTAAATGCTAATAACGAGTAAACTCGTCATTAAGTCAGACCCTAGTGGAGATATGACCCCCTTTCTCTCTCCACCCCCTCGACCTTTAATCATCAAAATTTAATAGCATCAATCTCCCTAATAAACAAACCATTCTGCAAAATTTCAGAAGTTTTCGACAAATAGCACAGGAGTTATTAAGCTTGAAAGAGAGTGAATAAAATCGTACCCCCCACACTAACATCTATACATACAAAAAAAAAATTGCATTTCTCGACGTTTCAAGGTATCCTAAATCCAAAAATGTAAAAATCTTGGGGGGTCATTTTTTGAGCGATTGCCACACTTTCCCTCTGATATATAACAGAGAATGTAAAAATAGTGTAATAAGCACGGAAAGTTCCGAATTAATACAAGAAACTTAATTTTGGAGGTATATTCGTTTAAAAACCATTGTAGTTTCGATTTTTATACCTTTACAATTGAATTTCTCTTTACACTGTATTAAAAATACGAGTAAGCAAATTTAAGGTTAGTTTGTTTACATCTTTGTAGGACCGAATCTCGCGAGTTTGCCGTATTTTTAGGTGTATTTACAATGTTTACTCGCTGCATAAAGTATTGTCACTAAATATATGAGTGTATTTCGTTAGTGAGCGCTTTTAATATATCGAATTTCCGATTGTTTTTTTTAAATTAATTTTTTAAATTTTAAACAAAATGCGACCTTGAAAAATAATCAATTACTGTTTATTTTTAAAATTATTCCTTTTTTTATTAATAATATCCGAAACCGGTAACGTTAGTTACACGTACAGTACAGTAGTAACTGTAAATACACACGGTTGAGTGGCATCCAGAAAACCACTTACTGTACTCCTTTTTACCTCCGAAGACCAAAATTTTATATCACAGACGGTGGCGTATCTGGGATTTTAAGAATAGGGGTGCTGCTCGGGGGACCGAGGCACGTGCTTCTGTCGTTTTAAGGAGAATATTACTCGATTATACCCAGTGGCGCGTTATCCAATGGGCAAAAGGGCAATTGCCTGGGGTCCCAAACCAATTTTTTATAAGGAACCCCTAATTCAAATTTTCTTGGATCCCACGAAGCTATAACGCGCCGCTGATTATACCGTATTTACTTTTAAGTAACAAGTGATTACTTTGCTACGGAGGAGGGTGCTACAACAACATAAGCACCCCTTCAGATATGCCCTACGCAGAGAGATCCAAGAGGTATATCTCCGTGCTTAAAGTGACTTATAAATTAAATTTGGAGTTAAATTTCTTAAAATTCCGAAATATTAAGCATTTTCATTTTGACCACATTCGTGTATTTTTTTTAAAAAATAAGATTCTAGTGTAAATACTGTAATTGCGTCAGAGCATTCTGTTATTTATTTTCCTTGTAATTTAATATTTAATGAGTTCTTAAGCCATACAGTTGTAAATAAAAAATTCATAAATTATAATTTTTAGTTAAATATTTATATATTCTTTTTAAACTGAAATAATTATGATTAGGTTATATACTCTGTATTTTGAATATATATAATGCTTTTATTATATTTGAATACCTTTACTCCGAAAATGAAAATATCCAAAAAAAGAAGACAGAATAATGAAAATTTTCATCTACAATTAATTAAGAATTGTTTTTGTTATTTAATTACTAAACAATTTTAAGGAATTTAGGAAAAATAATTTTTCGTATTTAAAAAAAAAAAACATTGAAGATTTTTTAAACTTTAAATGAATATTCTAAAAGCAATGAAAAAATCGATTTTCTGAGAGACTACTCGCTGACCGCGTTTCATTATAAAATCATAAACTGTAATTACTCACTGATTAAAAAAAATTAAGAAAAAATAAATAAATTATCATAAAATCGACGGATTCTTGCATTTTGACTTAAAATCCGAAGGATTTTTATTGTTAAACGAGCAATTATTTATTGTGACATAGTCACAATACCGTGTTGCAATTTTTTAGATGTCGATCGATGCGCAATGCTCTTAATTTTATTGTGTTGCCCCTGTACATCATACTTTTCCTGTTAACAAGAGTCATGCCAGTCGTCTATCTAATTCTCTTCTGGAGAAAATTTTCGAATCGGTACTTCCTGCCCCTAAGCTTTTCATATCTGTTCTCGACTTTCATCTATCTAACTCCGTTTACGAGATTAAGGAAGGACAGACAGACAACGGACGGAATTTAGAGGTCTGCAATTTTAAAATTGCATTCGAATCACATTATTTAAAATTAGTGAAAAGGGGTGGGGAATTATAAATGTCACATTATTTATTCCAGAACTCGTATCAAAGAGTTATCCGAGTTTTTACTTGTAATTTTGGTCTTGAATCTTGCGCCTATTCACGACTTTCTCCTCTTTTTTTTTAATTTTTTAAGCAAAATAATTACTTTAGTTTATCGTCTACACTTCGTTTCATACGTTTTTAATGAATGACGATGAACTGTTTTTATTACGTCAAAGTTTTGGAATTCTTTTCATTATCTTTTCATTCTTCCATCGCATAAACCACAAAAAAGACATTCTTATTTCAGAATGCCCGTAAAGAATAACGAGATAAAAAATTATGAAACATTTTAGCTAGAACATAATTGTGGTTAATATCATAAAAAAGTTGTATCTATAAAATAAATCAATATTTTTTAAGGGGGAAAAAGTATAGAGCTTTATTAAATTTAAGATTGATTCCGTGGATCATTAAGTTGATTTTATAATGATTAATCGTTATAAAATCAACTTAATTACCTTACAATTGTATCAAAGCATTTAAAACTTGAATTTTGATACTTAAAAATGGCGGCTGTCGTTTACCTTTAGCCTGTTTTAGTTGTTTTTATCGATTTAAAATGAAATAGGCTACTTCAATCAATAAATTCAATCGAGTCTTGGAAATCAAATTGTATTAAGTAATGGCCAGTTACACAATAAAAAGACAAGTACTGTACTTTTAGGCCCATTATTTACTCGAAAGCATCTATTTACAAAATCGTAGATCATTAAAGATTATCCAGATATAAGTTATAAATTATTCAATAGTATCCTAGTTTCATTATAGGAATTGAAGTTAAACGATTCGGGTTCATTGGCATCTTAGCTCAAAGTTTTAATTGGAATCTAGTTCCTAAAATCCCATTTGTATTGATATATTAGACTAGTATAATTATGGGCCAATCCGCATAATAGTTATATCGTTAAAATATACAATGTACAAAATGTAAAAAGTTTAAAATTTAGTTTCTTAAATTTAGTAGTAAAATTTAGTTTCTTATTTTGTCATGTTTTAATTTTAGTTTGACATATATAACGTCAAGTCCCATCACGGGCCCTATCTGTTGGGCTTGGTTTGTTTATATTCGGCAACACGTGGACGATTTGACTTTCTATAGGAAACAGGCCCCTATTTAGGTGTTACAAATGTGTGAAGAAAACCCAGAAAACTTCACATGGCCAGCGCGTGAACCCACCACCAATTACCAGTGTTTGGTGGTTTTTATCCACTGTCGCTGTGGGTTCGCCTGTTTAGTTCGGGCCTAATTTAGAAGGATTTCGAAAACATTTATTTGTAAATTATTCATTTCTTTTATTTATTTATTTGTCAAATTCTATTATTTAAAATATATAATACAATTTTTAACGTCTTTTTTCGATACGCCAAAGGCCTGAAAAAAAGTATGTCCATGAATTTCCCTGACCTTCGAGAGACTCTGCGTAAATGAATTTGTAAAAATATTTACCGATTCTGTTATTGTACAAAATCTATGAGATCGCATTCTTTCATTATTATTATTAAAAATACGAGAATTGTTAAATTATCTCGAATAATCATCTAAATTTGCCATATTCGAAAGTTATATTCGAAACTATGATTATACTTCGGTCAAATAAAAAGGGGTTTGTTTAATTTTTAAAATATAAACTCCAAGAATAATATAATTAAATATTGTTACTGTATATTTTGTTAAAAGATTAAATTTTTTGCTAAAGAAGACGAATAAAAATTAAGTTTTTAGACTTTTATCTCAAAGAAATATATATATATATTTAATGGAGTTTAGCGAAGTTTGCTTTAAAAAAATTAGATAAATTGCAAAAAGCAATTAGATTTAAAGTGGTAAAATGAATGTTGCCGAATCGAAACAATCGACTTTATTATTTATGTGAATTTCTGTCTTCATTGAGGTTAAAGATTGAAAATACTCTTCTCTAACATAATTAACTCCGATTGAAAAAAAAATAACAATTTGATCAAAATCTTCAGAAAAATTAAATTTCTCTCCACCTTACTTTTAATTTTGCCTTTCATTTTAATTTTATTTATTTATTTATTTAGTTTTTTAATCAGAAAAGTTATCATTTTCGTCGGAAGAAAAAACAAATAATATAAAAAAGTAGTGTAAAAACTTAATTAGGAAAACCGTACATAAGCAATTACTTCCTTAATTCTTCTGGATGACAAATGATATTACATTCTCATTGCTTATTATCGAACGTATTTGTCTAAGTACAAAATTTATGAGAGGTTATATTCCATAATTGGAAATAGACGATGTCATTGGCCGAGAATTATGTCAAAAAAATTATTAAAAAGAAAAAAAGAAGATCAAAATTTTGGTATTCCATTATACGGTGCCATTTATAAGTTATAAATTATTCAATGATGGCCTAATTTCGTCAACAATTTGATCGTCGATGCCGAAAACGTTAAAAAATTTCCCCATTGTATAATCCTCGCCTTTTTTATATTTTCGTTTCTTTGAAGGACGTCTTCTTGTCGAAAATTACTTTGTCCGTAATCGTCGGCGGTGTCATTAAACGTGCCAAAGTCTAGTCTACACTAAAGAATAATGTTATAAAAGTAATCTCGCATCTTTCTGTTGATTAACTTTTTTTTTTTTTTTTGGTCTTAGGTCCTTCGGTTAATAAACAGCAATCAATTATCTTAATGAAGAAACGGGTTAACAGAACGAATCTTCTTCGCCAGAAAAACCCGATAGGTCTACCTTTTTATCAAAAAAAAAAAGATCGATAATAATAATACGTTGCGTCATAACTGTTTCGTAAACGTAGATTTATGTGATTTAAACACGAATTTGTGAAAATTATAAGTAATTTTGACGGAAACAAAGTTTGCAGTGTGAAAAAATATTGCACGGACAAGTTCTGGGTAGAAGAAGCCCCACTTTTGTCAAATTAACTCCATCTAGCGATACTATTTCGAACTAAGAGCGACCTGTTTACGTGTTCTTTATAGTGTACAGTACGTTTAGTGTGTAAATTATACTCGGTTTCTATGGTGAGCGACGGCAGTCGGTGCGGGTCGATAGCGTATCCGTCATAGAGCAGAAGCATTGGTGACAATGCCCAATCATGGGGTGTACAGCCAGCCGAATATCGCCTCAGAAAATTAAAGTCGCCCGTGAAAACGGACCTAAAGATGCCAAAACACCGGAGAAGAAAGAAACCGAACTACCTCACGTTCTGGTAACGGAAGACGATGATTGCAAGAGCGAAGAAGAAGTCGATAAACTGGAGGTAAGGCGATATCGATGCTCGGATTTTAAATATTTTAAGCGAGTCGTAAGAATTTATTGATGTTTCCAATGAAAACGCATAGTTTCGAGGATAATTCTAAGCGTTGTTATTAAAATTATGGCAAGAATCCCGTTAAAGACGGTGATTTAACCGATACAAATGACATATTTTCCCAACGTGAAAGCCGTTTTAGCATTGCTCAATCACTTTTCGCCGTGGAATTCTTGACGTCGCTAATTGATAAGAGAAACTCTAACACAATTAGAAAATGGAATAATAATTATCTTTAATAGTCATTCACTCCCGAGAGAATTAAACGTGCCAAAAAGGGTGTGCCTTTTATTAACGACTAATATTGTTTTAATAAGAAAAGATACGGTGCTTTTAACTCGTCTTTTCTTTTCCTAACGAGATGCCTCGGCTGTCAAATGCTCTCACTTTATATTAAACTTAACCATTCTTAATATTTAATTTATCGATTTTTAGGTCTAATTCGGTTTTGATAGATTTACGTCGTACGTAACCGATAATAAAATATTAAAATATTATCAAAAAATTACTTTACGAATTAATTAATTATTTAAATTTAAAATTAATAATAAAATTTTAAATTTAAAACAAAATCGTTTAATTAACGAATGAGAGCGAAATTGCTTCGTAATAGCATCACCAGATGGCGGAAGTAATTTCGATGTCGCTGGCTATATTTTTCGCCAGATTTTCGTGGCGGCATAAATTAAATAATTAATTTTTCAGGCGTCGATGGATAGCAGAGTTTCGGGATTTTCTTTCAATTCGTGTCAAAGCGCGGTCAGTTCGGATTCCGGAGTTTACGAATTAGACGAAGAATACGCTCACATCGTAACGGAGCATTCCGATCCAATAAAAGTGCAGAAAGTACATCGGGAATTTCAACCTATGGACAATTTAGGTAAGGAAACATTTGATTAATGCGCTCCACCACTTATATTAAAATAAGACGGTGCCAATCCAGCGGAATATATTAATCCGTACGGGCTCCTAGATTGATGACGTTATAAACGGTTTCTTTGATTAGAATTATTGGTCGAAGGCCGAGCGTGTCCGAGGAAATTAAGTCCCAAAGACAGAGATAGGCTGGAGCAAAAGGAAATCATGCAGAAACTCCGAGAAGAAGGTTTGATATTTCGTCCCGCATCTCGAGCAACCGGTGGATTGACGTAAGTTCTGGTATCGTCGAATTTTTTTCTTGTAGCAATCCCGCTGATTGCCCAAACGAAATTCTTTATTATCGATTTTAATAAAAACAAAAGAGAAATAGCAATTTTTGCTCTACCGAGAAACTTACGTATTAAATACTTAAATATTAAAGCATTTCTAATGAAATAAAAATCGTTGCAAAATTCATGGGAATCGTAAAAAAATCTTGCGATAAATCAATTAATGGTATTCTTTAGGGAAAAACTGTTGTAGGAAAATGAATTTATTTTTCTTTTTTTTTGTTTTCTTTTGCATTAGATAAAGATATTTTTAATGATAATTATTTATTATATGTTTATTCATTTAACGCTTTTCTTGTCAGGTTCGAGTTAGTCGATGAAAATCAATATCAGACGATTAGGCGCTTGCCGCCCATTCTACGTCAACCAAAAAAGAAAAAAAAGGAACTCACCTACGAAGAAATAACTAAAAAGTTAGATAAAGCGGAGAAAAGAAGAAAGGTAATTATGGAAATTCTCGGTTTTTTGACGAAATCAACAGTTTTCTGCTCAGATTTTTTTTATCTGGAAAAGTTTTTCCATTGACGCTTTACTCAGATTAATCATTACTTTTTATACTTAAGCTACTTTAATTAAGCTTTATTCTAGGAGAAAAAGAATGATTATTAAACTATTTTTCACTTAGTTATTAATTTGACTTAATATGCTTAAATTGAAAATTAATGAAAATAATTTATTTTTCCGCTTTAATTTCCTCATCTCCGTGGGAATTACAATATCTTGTATCCGTTATGATTCCGTACACGTTTAATTTAGTGCGGATAACTTGCGTGTTGAATAAATGGTTAGTATCTAGATATGTGACGATAGTCTGGTGAGGGTTTTCCGGATCGATATTCCACGTAAGGCAGTATCCGGTGCATACCTGTCCATTCGTTGCCGTGGCACGTCTTGGATTCTAAAATATTTTATACCTTACTCTACACGGATGTTGTTGTTTTCGATGGCGTAAAACACTTTTACCGCCTTTACATTACAAAAACGTAAATATACTAAAATAAAATATACATTAGGACGTGCAAACTCTTGCTTCCTACGACGAAACGTTTTACCAAATTGATAAAATTGCCAGATTATTATTATACATTAGGATCGGATTACGGTTCCTCATTTCATTATCGTAATTATCATAAACGCCGTTTATAATAATAATAATAATAATAATTAATAGATTTGATAAGAGTGGTTAATAATAAATGGCGTTGTGGAAATATATTGTTTTAGACATTATTAAATGATAGGTCGAGATAAACAATACTTGGATTATTTGTAGCAACGAGAAGAAGAACGATTGAGCAAGCTTGCTACAAAAGATCGTATTGATCAAGTTTCCACAGCTGTTGCTCAGCAGGCAGAACTACAAAGATTAAAACAGTCCGAGAAGATGGAAGCTTCAGCCAGGAGTCGGTGAGTAATTTTTTTTTTTTTTTTAATAAACGAATGAAATTTTCATTAGAATTTTTACATTTTTGATATTTTTTTTATGAAGCGAACAACATTTACAAGAACTGAGGAAAAAATTGCGAGCCAAAGAGGAACACGCAAATAAAGTCAGGAAAAGAAAACAAATGCTAGATAGAATACCGGAGTATAGAGAAGATTAGAGAGGTGCGACGTTTATTATATAGTTATTATGTACAGCACGTTATTTCTTCGACGTTTTCTATGTACAGAATAGTTGAGAAAAACTCGTGGATTTGTAATAAAGTTTGGAAAATAAACGTTAATTAATTATATAAAGATTTATTCGACTTATTTTTCCCGGGATTTCGATTCCGGCTTGGAAATAATTTGCTTTTGAACCATGCGAAATATTTTCAAATTTAATTAAAATAAAGCTAATTATAAGCTTAAATGCGGTCATTAATTTAATTTAAATTTATGTCATATTCTTTGTGCGTTTAGTTAATTTATTAAGAGTTAAAGGAGAATTTTATTTTCTTGGTTAAAATTCTTCTCGATATATATTACGTCGAAGGGTATTTGAAATAAAATTCCAGGTTAGTTTTAACATTTGCATAATTTCTGTCGGATTAAAATTTAATTTTTTAAAAATAATCTTTACAAATAACGAATTCCAGAAGTAATTTTTTTTTTCAACATTTATAATTCTTCTTCTTTTTTTAAATAATAAATTTTCTTTCTTAACGTGTTTCGTCCTCGTATTAATATATTAGAATATCCAAAATGTAAACACGATTATGTATTTTAAATATAAAGAATCATCTGTCCGAAAATGTAAGATTGAATATGTTAATATATTCGGGACACAGCTGGAATAGGACATTTAATATTTACGAAAATAAAAATATTAAGTAAATGTAAACACTTTAGCATCGGTTGAGATATAATTATCTACATACATAGTCAACGTTTTCAAAATAGAATAGAGTATATTAATCGAAACGCCCCAGCGTATCAAAACAATTTTCTGTCAGAACAATCCGTTTGTGATATCAATAATAATTTGCATTAAACACGTAGCCGTCGATAACTAACCATCATTAATTTATTGCGCATTATTTTTGTTTCTTTTTTTTTAAATATATATATTATATATATATTTGTGGATGCGTCGGACATAGAAGTGGAGGCAGGGCAGTGAAAACGCTGAAGATGTTTTGAATATTGGAATGAAAATCCGCCATTAGCGGATAAACTTTATCTACAAGAAATGTGTCCGATATTTTTTTTTGATGAAAGAAAAACATAAATTGTTATATAGCGAGCATTAATTTGTGAAAACACAAAGCGTTGGAAATACTGGTTTGACTTCTTGCTTTGGGGATTGTCCAAAATGTATACACCGCACGGGCCTACCTTCTGAGCGCAAGCTAGGATTGTCCGTCTAATGGAAAGGTGTCCTACTGCAGGTCTGGTCTCACTACGACGGTGTCTCAAAGGAACATCCGGGTATTGCATCGAAAGGAATTGTTCATTTCTTTTTAAACCCATAAACCGGATTATTTTCCGGAAAAAAGTTGTTGCTGCAAATATAGAAATCGATTTCAAATCAAACAGGAATAGTATCTTACATTTGTAAATAGAAGTAATACTTGCCATTCCTGATCCTATTTGCTGTAGTAAGCTAGAAGGTTGATTTGCGGGCTCCGCCATACAATTCATATAGAGTGCCGCTGCCGAATATCTTCTACCCGATCTACCCGCAGATGGCATTTCTAAATTAAAGCCATGAGCGGGTGTAGGACTGGGACTAACCTGTAAATATACATAATTACATTTATATCAATATATACGGTTAAATTTGCATTACTATAATTTAATCGGCGATAAATTCTTCCGAGAAAATATCGGATTTGATAGGTATCAGGTGTCTTTTTCCAATATAATTTTATTTTTAATCACGGCAAAGATTTGTTTTGTATTTTATTTGTCGATTTTAGTTAATAATTAGAATGTAAATAATTTAAGCGGCTATTACAGGAAACTAACTGGACACGTAGTCAATATTTGTATGTATAAATAACGCCAAACGCCGGCAGAGATTTTAAATAGAAATTACAGTTTGGAGTAAATAGCTTTCGGACGCCATTTTGATTAAATCATTTCGATCGACATACACGCTTTTAAATTGTAATTATATAAAAAATTTAAAAATAAAAGGCGGATATTTTTATAATTTATATCTGTAGAGTTGAATCGTCCATTACGGTTAATTAAAATATCGTGCTTATCGTTCTAAACTAGTATACAGGTCACAGGCCAACACAACTCATCAGTTAAAATAGAACAACCGGACTCTTCTTTTCTAAAATTAAATTGCGCTTAAATTCAATTCTGTAAACCGTATAAATCATTGACATTTTTGCATCTTTATAGAGCTATTATGTAAAGCGCGGCCGAGTAAGAACATTCGTACATTAAAAGTGCACAATCTACAAGTAAGCCATCGGGAGCGAAGAGACACGATCCGGCAGATACGTGCACGTTAACACGAAAAGATTTTTCGATAATAATAAAAAGGAAAAAAAAAATGTATAAGTAACTGCGAATCGGATTAATTTTTGCACATTTACCGAAGTACCGAAAGCGATTATCGATTAGAGCGGCAAGCAATTGCAGTGAATTCTACAAAACTTCTCATTGATTTCCAATAACTAGTTACCGGCGTTGTACCCGGTAAATCGGATATGAATAAATTTCCCAAATCTTCAACTTCTATCTAAAAATCTAACTCTAACACACACTCCCTGTAAATATTTGCATTCGGTTTAGATCGAAATTCCCCGTAGCCTGTAATAACTATCCGAAAGGTTTATTTATTTTTATTCTTTGTATAAGTTTAGATTATTTAAAACAATCAAAACTACTACCGGCTTCGTAATTGCATTTTCTACTTTAAATTTTAATAATAATCCAGCTTAGTGTCAAGCAAACGAGTTTAAATCAAATCAATTACGCGAAAACTTTTGCTTCTGTTTCCACGTTTTGAGTGTATTTGCAAATAAATATCTTAAAGGAAACATAAATAATACATTTATCCCCTCCCTTATCTGTAAATTCTTATGCATTCTATGAAAAAAAATAGTTAAAATATTGTTGCAAAATCAGATAAAATGGTTCTGGTAGCGTAGGCACGGTTATATTGCAACTTTTCTACGCTAAATATTTAATAATATACAAATTTAAGCAAAAATCCTCTCTCTTTCTCGCGAGTATTTCTGAAATTCATCGATAGATGGCTGCATTTCCCGAAACTTAATGGAAAAGTGAAAAGTAAGCTGGATTTATCTTAGGCCGGGCGATTACACCTAACCAAGTGGAAAGTTAATTTTCCACACTTAGGTAATTATTCACTTTTACAAAGAATGATAACTTCATCATGCGATTATCGATAGAGTGGAAAGATAGGGAAGACAATAAGCGGTGGCATAATGCATTTTGATGATTATAAAAACCGATCAAAACTTTCAAACGAACGAAAAAAAGTGTCATTTCTTTGAAGGAAATTTTGTATAAATTATGTATGCATGTAGTTAGCTAAATTTAAATTATTTACAATTTGAAATGTATGCCGAATCTTATTATTATTATTTTTTCTTTAAATTATAATAACGTTAAAATAGCTTTGTTATCCAATTAGGATTTTTATACTCGAATATTTTTGTTCTGAATATAATTGATCCGTGATTTTAATGTACAATATTTAGTTGAAATATATGTCATATTTTCGAGGATAAATTGATCTAAGTTTTTTTAATAAAATCCTTTAATTAAAATGTTCTTTTCCGCTAATTGGTTGAAACGAAAACAAATTAATAATAGACGTGATTGGTCGGAATGAAATTCAAACAATTACGACGTAATCTATATTTCTAACAATGGAGCTTATTGTTGCTGCTGTTGTATCTCTTAAGTAATTGACGAAACGAATATAAAATTAATTTTAAAGGGTCTTTGTGCTCTTTAGAAAATGATAACAAAAACTTATATAATTTTAGAACTATAATCGATAGAGATAACATGGTTTTGCTATTTTCTGTCATATATAGTATTTATAATGATCTAAGAATAAATTTTATTTTCTATATTACGTTATATATAAAAATATACTGTATATTTATTCCGTCTTTGTATATTAATTTATTATTATCAAATTATTATTTTAAAAAAGTATGCTAACGAACTGTCTATCATATTCCTTATTTTGTCCATTTATGAATAAAATTGAAGAAACAAGATTCGGATTAGCAAGAAAAAATCGAGAAACTAAGATTTTACAATAATATATACATATTTATCCTCATTTTTTTTAAAATTTAATTTACTTTAATAATTTCATTATATTTTTTAAATCTATTTTTAGACGATACCACGAAAATATTTCAGAGTACAATACTGTCTCTTTTTTTTACTTATTTTATTTCTATAAAAAGCGAAAAGCAAATGGAATAAGGATTTTTATATGCAAATCTAGAAAATAGAAGCGGCGGTTGGGTTTTTGCTTTCAGTATAGGCTACCTGTTATAGCATAATCATTGTTAACATACTTCTGTTATCAATGGAAAATTTTTTTCGATTTAGTTCTAAAAATGTCGTCTACCTAATGCAGTTTTTTAACTTCCATTTCTAAAATTTTCCAATACTTTAATTCACTTTTCTCCGCAAGAGATTTGAGTGTTTATTCTCTGATAAAAAAAAAACAAAAACAAAACCAAGAAAAAAAGAAAAAGAAGAAATGTATTCTTCCAAAGCGAGTCCATTAAGAGATGGTCGATTACTAATAACCAGGACAGTCTTATATTATGAAAAACGGCTTACTTTTGGCGAGGAGGCGAACATAAAGCGTATATCTTGTGGTCCTGCACTGGAGTGTCTTCTCATCTGAAGATTCGACGACGACAATCCTAATGTGTCTTGAGGGCTCGAGGGCGCGACTAATATCCTCGGTGGTTGAATGGCATTGTCGGAATGTCTTCTTCCAGGCAGCGTAGCTTGCACTCTGAGAAGATTAGAGTCTGGGGATTCTGTGGCTGTAACAACACCAAGTCGAATTAGAAAATTAACTCTCTGACTCGATAACGGTGGCCGAAGAATAAATACCGAATGAAAGAGATTGAATATCTACTTAGAGTAACCGTTTTGACAGGAAATGCGCTGTACTTTCTTCCCCGGAGATATTGTCCAAACTTGCCTACAAACTCCTTTACTCTTATACCCTAGGGAAGTCCGAGTCACTCTCTCTAACAGAGCAATTTACCATTAGGTCAGTCGATGCTAGATGCAATTCTCTTTTTCTAATCTTTTGTCAGATTCTCCAATGTCTTTGTTACCGATTGTATTTTATTTTTGTTCTTTAACCAGAGTGACTTGTTTATTTTTCCATTTCTGGATTGTGAACGGTTACCTTTCGATTTAGAAAACGCGTTTAATTATTTTTGTTGATAAACTGATAACGTTCTTACCCGAGTTGCATGTTCTTTGTATCACATCGTCCATGCTAATAGATTGTCTTCTGGATTCTAGTCGTAGAGAAGGAGGTCTGTGTGGGTACCTTGCAGGATGATCGATCGTTTGCGGCCTGCAACAGATAATTTATATATATATATATAATGTACACAGATGCTTGAAAATTTTAAAATTTGAATAGAAGTTTCAAGTAAGATCAGAATACATAAATACATTCATTTGATAAATAATTTTACACGAGCATTTGCTATAGAAGTTGTAGTCGGAAAAAGGAAATGCAATTAAGATTATTTTATTGTGACATCGTCACAATTCCGGGTTGCAATTTTTAATCATATTTTTAAATTTATTTAATAGAAAATATATGCTCTCCACCTCATATTAATAGTGGCTTGCTCCTGTACATCATACTTTTCCTTTAACAATCGAGTCGTGCTGGTCATCTATTGACTGCTTTTGGGGGAACATTTTTGAATTGAAATAGCATGACTTTCGGTTTGTATACAGTTAATGGGGCCTCCTGCTCTTAAGCTTTCTATATCTGGTCTCGACTTTTATCTATATAACTCCTTTCTCGAGATTAAGGAAGGACATGCAGACTGACAGTGGAATTTATAAGTCTACAATTTTTTCAAATTGAAGCCCAATAAGGCATCGAAATGAAAACACATTAAAAGATTAGAAATTTAAAGTTTTGTTCATCTCTTTTTCCTAAAATCCTGAACGTTATTCTTTGTTAGATGTTCAAAAAGACTTCTCGGCAATTAAAATTTCTAGTTAATTTCATAAAACTTTTATAAATTTTAATTTAGAGATGAAAAAAATAGGTTCTAAAATATGAAGTCTTTCTAAATAACACTCTAGAAATAAATCCTTCGCGCAAAGAATGTCTAATAAAGAGTTTTCCTCAGATATATATAACTGAATTAATGTTGAAATTTATAATTAAATCAATTTTAATTACACGAAAGGACTTTTTAACGCATCCGTGACAGAATCCTTATTCGTTTCATCTGAATGCCATTTAAAATGACTTTATATTTCAAACTTTATTAACGACTTTTTTCGCGACATAAATGCCAAAATTTCATAACCTTGGCGCGTAACGACGTCGTTTTCGGTTGCGTAATTCACCTTTCCACCATTACGTCAATATAAATTTATTTAAAACTTTACAGATGAGTAAATTATTATAAAGAGCAAATTTTCCAATGGGAAATAACTAATTACGTATTAAATTTTTGAATTAACTTTAGGCATTAATGTCATATAAAGTCCACTATCCAAAGTCGAATTGTTCATTATTTACTTATTCCAAGAATTGCAGGATTTGCAAAGAATACCGATGGAATGTATTTAATAATGAATTTGTCTCGCTATATAATTAATTGCTTCCAGCGCGAATTAAGGAGTCTGTGAATGGAGGAAAATATATTCATGCATCTCGAGCTTGCATAGTCTTATATTAACTTATAAATGCATCTAGTTCTATAATTTTTCCAATGGAATTACAAAACAATAGAATTAGTTTCTTCTATTTTAATATATAATTTATGAATAATATTGATTTAATTTTAAGTTTTAAGTAAAGTTTGAATTTCGCTAAATTTTAAAATTAATTTACCACACATTAGTAAACGTAGTCTTTGAGTAAACTAGGAATAACATTTAGATATTAACTATTAAAATTGTTTATTTAAATTGAAATATTTATAATATTCTCATAGTTAATTATAACTATAAAATTCCTAAAAATAATTTATAATATATATAGAGAGTATATTTCATATAATATACACTTAATATAGTAAAAATTTTAGCATTAATAGACGAATCTTGAGTAAAAAATATATAAATAATCATATAATTTAATAGGAAAACATAATCTTAAAGGAATTTTAAAAAATATTTTAAATTTAAGATATGTTTCAGTTCTGCATCTTAATACTAATCATATTATTATTAATATATCTTAAGGTAATCTTTTACATTTAAAAATGTGCAAAATTAAATTTTTAAGATTATAAATTTAATATTTTACAAAAGAAAAATTCACGTANCTCTAACACGGTTCGAGAATTGGTACCATCCCCCGTATAACACGGTACTTTTATAGCACGGATTCATTCTGACACGGTTCGAGAACTGAGTAAAACCCTCTTACAACATAAAATGTAATAAATTTTTACATACTTAAGTACTAATAGTTTACGAAAATTATTATTTTCGTGAACTATTAGTACTTCAGTATGTAAATTTTCTTTTCTCGCCTCTATACACATGGTCCTTCGCGAAAATTGTTTCAATTTTGCCAGATCTCGACGCTTCTGCTTCTGGTGTTAGCAGATGTTTTTCCCTTATTCCATAAGTGCTTAGGACCGTATAAGGAAATTTATAAAGATCTTTTAACTAGAAGCAAGCAATCTAAAATTATATACACTTTTTGCAAAAGGTAAAGCATGAATCTGAAAATAATGCAGAAAAATGCTCAGAGGATAAGGATAACTTGCCAAAAATAAAACGCTCTCGGTTAATAGTGCTTTTAGTGATGACAAAGAAAACATTGTTAATTATGAAAATATAGTAGCATGTTTTTTAATTTTTGGAACCTAACCCTGCTTTTCGTACTAGTTCTTTGTTTCGCATAACACGGCAATTTTTTGGAACGTAACTACCGTGTTATAGGGGGGTTACCTGTACTTGATATACTGTATAGTAGACTAAGGTTCGTTGAAGCACTGGAATCAACATTTCTATAAATTAGAATTAGAAAATATATCTGAAATATGTCATAATTTCGATACAAAATCTTTTAGGGGGTTATTATTCAGACTTTAATTGCAATTTTATTTATTTAGGACTCACTTGACACTGTATACAGCAAGCGAGTAAAATCTTTTATCAAATGATATTTCTTGTCTAGGTTTTAAATTAGGGGAATTGAAGAAAGAAAATCATTTTTTTTTTTTTTTGTAAAGAAATGCTTAAAGGTCCTGTCTCATTACTGGTGATAATTGTTTTTAAATTAATATCTTGCCAGAGAGATTCTTAAGCCGTTTCGATTTTTTTTTTTTGCTTTTGTCTTCTCGAATCTATTAAGACTTACTTAGATTAGATTTTGCTTACAAATAAGCTTTAATCTTACCTTAACACCGGAATCGTTATCGAAAACTTGTTTAGTTCTGGGCAGGACCATTTTTTTAACGGCCGATTCCTCTAAAGAATCCGCTATATTTGCTACAGCCTGAAGCGCCGCCGTCTAAGTAATTGGATACTTAAATTAATTTTCTTATCATTTTTATTAAAAAATTAATTGGAAAAAAATTAAGAAGTAAAATTAAACGAAAATTATCATAATTATTAAAAGTTAAGAAAGTTTTCTGTTAATTATTCATTATCTCTTACCTGTATCTGCGGTGTTGTAGAGTCGAATGCATTGTACAACATAGGTAATACGTCCGATTTAATATCACTCTTAGGCGTTTTTTTCATGATAACGTCTAATCTTTCCAATAGCGTTACTGTCGCCTGAAAACGATTTTTAAAATTTCGGTGTTACAACATACAAGCACAAAATACCGTCGTATGTAATTAATTAATACTGTAACTGTATTTTTTACCTGTACAGATTTAGGCATACTGAATACAGTACGAAAAAGTGGAAGAATGTAGGCTTGATTTTCTTCCGGAGTACTTGCTTCTATCATAAATAGTATCGGTTGTAAAGCGGCAGCTAACACTTCCGGTGATTGAAGTTCGGCTTGTAAAGACGGTAAAACGTGTTGATACCAGAGTTTCTAAAACCGTGTAAAAATACAAATCGATGCTATGAATCAAAAATTCACTAGTGAAAAAAAAAAGAAAAAACAAAATGCACCAATCCCAAAAGGCTACTTTTTGCCAAACACGGTTCTGCACTCAGTAAGAAATTACACAAGCATCTAGTATAGTATTTGTAATGCGTCTCGAAAAACATATTAAGCATTTGGAAAATAAAACAGAAGAAAATGTTTACAGAGAGATTGTATGTGAATGAAAACCTACCTTGGGAATTGCTGGTAGTACACCTTCCAAACTGTGATAGAAATTCGATTTATGACCCGAATCTTTCATTTGTATAACGTCGAGGTATAAAAGAGCGTTAACTGCTGGATCCATAAAATATCTAATCTAAAAAAATTAAAGAAATTCATTAACGTATTGGTCTCAAGAAGTAGTTAGTTGAAGTATGGATTTAAAGTAAAAATATATGTATTTAAGAGAATTTAAAATATCTATCTACAAAATAACGAAAGAAATATATATATATATATTTATGACTTGTATGAAATATGGTCATTTCCCTGAGTTTTCATAGAGTAACATATTTCTTATACCAAAAAATATTGCAAGAGCCTCTCAACAATATTAATATCATTGTCATATGGAAAGGTGACAGCTAAAAAATCGAACCGCAGGAACTTTTCAGATTAAATATTAAATATTACTTTACTTTGCATATTTTCTTCATATACATTCTACAATAATAATAACTAAAAATTTAATACATAAAACATTAAAAATATCTGTGAAAAATCGTCCTATTTACGACTCATCTTCACTTTGAAACAATCCATTTTCTTGTTATTGGAAAGATGTCTTTTTAAAAGAGAAGAGATAATTTGCATACAAATTTTTGCATAAATTAAAAAAAATATTATATATTTTATTAAAGTTAAGTAAAATATCTTTATTATTATTATTAGCATTCAAAGTGACTACCATATTATATGGAGAATGGAATTTGTTTAGTGTAGTAGATTTTACTTTCTTAACAGAATGTTAAATTAGCTTTCGCAAGAAAAAAATAAACAGAAAGAGTACGTGAGTTTCATTTCCGAGTATAAAAAAATTACGAATTTAATTTGTATTGAGTATATTTTAATGTCATCATTAATAAAATAAAAGACGGTAGAATAATAAAGCGACTTTCTTATTTTAAACGGCAACTTTTATGTTTCTTCAGTTGCTAGAGTGGATATTCCTTTCATTTCGTATTATACATTACTCGTGTGAAAAGCATGGAAAACTTGGCCTTGGGCTATTGAATGAATTGCCATTCCCAACTATAGACAAACAATTTATGTTTAAACAGAAAAGAATCGAGGCGTGTACATCCAATAAAATTGTTTTTAATGAAAAGAAAATATATTCTATAATTTCGATTTTCAACTTTGATAAAAGACTAGTTTTTATCCAAAATTTAAATGATAAAAGTTTATTTTTTACCNACCATTAAGTAATTCTTCAAATATATCAATTTAGCTTCTAGATCTTATAAATTTCGTTCTATTCGTGTCAAAAATGTAAAAAAAAATTGAGATTTTTCTTACATAAGAAAGAACTTTGGAAACGAGAATGTGACAAAAATTCAATTACAAATTCACGTACATTAATATTAGAATTTTAAACGAAATTTCTTACAATTTTTAGAAAAATTTAATGAACAGATTGATTCTGCAGAGGTTAAATTTCTATAATAAGTTAAAGGTAATATTGATTTAAAATTTTACAAGAACATACAGCGTTGTATGAAATAAAACATGCGATCTCCTAATGTGCACGGATTTAACTAGATATAAAGTAACTTTAGACTCAACGTATCCTAATAAAAAATAAATAATAAACAAAATAAATAAAACATCCATTAATATAACACGCATCTTAAGACAGAATCTCCCATTAATCTATCTAATCTAGTATAAAAATGGGTAAATATTCCTTCAATTTCTGGCGAAATAAATTAAATTCGATCCCGTTTAACAATGTTTTCCAGTAAACAAACTTTCATCTACGACATTATCCTATTTAATCAATAAAATTGCCGAAACTGATGGTTTGTTGTGACAGCTTTTCTCATTTAGCATAAATGTCACACACTCGTGCGACAACTCGATACCGAATATTATTGGAATATTCCGTATCTGTTGCTCGAAAGAATCGAATTTCTGTGTCAACACCTATTATTGTCTTAGAATTAGTGTCGGTGGAAAGAAGCTATTCGTTTTTGTTAGTGTACGGATGATATAAAGATTTGTGTGATTTGTGGTGGGATTTATAAGGAAAATTCAATAAGTAACAATAATTTAGAAAGTATAAGAGTTAAATTACGATCGATAAGACTGGGAAATTATCAATAAAGAAACGTTGGTTTCGTAATTATACTTACTGATCAATAGAGGACACAGAAAGATGTTCTAATTTTAGTTTGTTCTTCTGATTCTTAGCTACGTGTTCCAGCATTTCTTCCAATAGTTCAACTAGAGACGTGAACTTAATCGGGGATCAAAATAATTAATGATAGCTGATAGAAATTCAGTAGTAGAGATTCAACTTAAATCTAAACACAATAATGAAATTACCTGGTGAAGTTTAAGGGCAGGACTCACCACTACCGGAATTAACACGGGCATGACTTTAGTCGCCAGCATATTCACTGTTAAACCGTATCTTTTATCGCCTAACATGTGTTTGTAGATTCCTACAAAGAAAAAAATTATTATTATTATTATTATTTTTTTAGTATACTTTAGAAAAACAAAAGTTTAATTAAGTTAGGATTTAAAAATTGATGAATTAAGAACAATAGAAAAATATATTTTTATAATTTTTCGTTTCATAAAAAAAATAGTCAGTTATCAATCGCCGACTTTCTATCTTGCATGGTTTTTAGTATCGAGGGACAGAATTCAGTTTAAAAATAATTGCTTTGGACCCGAGAGTTCTTTAGTGTCGGAGATTAAAGCTCTTTGTACAAAAAAGAGTTCGGCTAAAATCCCAGAAGTTAAAATTGACAATAAGCCTATTATATTTTAGTTTCACGTTTCTAAGTTCATTTTTGCGAAAAAATGATTCTTATGAAATATTTAATGGAGAAAAATGTGAGATTTTTAATTATAAATTAGTCTTATGAATATTTTTAACTATGGTCGGATTAAATTTATCTTATAACCACAAAACAATATAAATAATGATAGTGAATACACGAGAAAATATCGGAAGGCTAAGCCAAATATTCGTTCAAATAAATACCAGCAATATATATTTATGATTAAGATAAATTAATTTTTAATCAAGCTATAGATTAAGATGTGTAACCAAAACTTTTTATAAATATATAGCTAAAAAGGAGAGATATTTTACAAAAATTATTTTTCTTTCATGTTAAATATTGAAATATGGATACCATTAAGTACAGTTAAGTCGTCGTTGCATTTAAAAAAAATTATAAAATAAATCTGAATTTTGAGGAGGATGCATTTAAAAATGGAACTGAAGTTCACAAATTCCTTTTAACGCTCATCGATTTCAAATTTTTCTGGAAAAATTTTCAAATTACAACGAATCATTAGAAACGGATACGAGCCATAAAGGTTTATTTCCTTTCGTGTAATGCGAATAATTTATTTACAGAAGATAATTTATTAAATGCATATTTTCGAAATTTTCCAAAATTACAGAATTCTAACTTACAGTACTCTTATTTAATTGTTAGAATATCCGTTCTCAATCCGGATCTTCCTATTAAATTTAACTGACTTCGGATTAAACTCGATTACGTCGAGACGATTAATTGTCCGAAAAGTTTAGTTTCCAGTTCAAAATTCTTTCTTTCTATTATTATTATATTCTAAGCACTTTAATGAATTTCGAGTGGGGAAAATTCCGATCTAATTTAAAGTTTGATATTAATCGTATTTTATAGATGCGTAAATGTGACCTAAATAGCGGCGTATAAATATATTATAATTAAATTCTGTGAGAATTGTTCTTCCTATTCTCGAGGACGACATTCCGAGCTTTGAATTACGAATCGTGTCGACTATAAATGCTAAACGTGTTTATTGATTTGGATTAAGTATTGCAAAGCGAATCATTTGTCTCGCTAGAATTATTGAGAAATCATTATATTAATTTTCTATAATACATACAATTGTACAAAACAGTCCCTTCATAATTTTACGATTTTAAGTTTTGTATGAGACGAAGAAAATATACAAAGGTGTTTACCACAATAGGAACACTAGCATTTTCGAAGACGAAATCGATAGATATGATAATTAATCTCGTTGTAATGGGGAAAGGGGAAGGATATTCAATTAGATATGACAAAATATCTACCAAATGTTAAAGTCATGTGACAAGGTGAGAGAAATAATCGATGAATCCTTTTCCCGGGAAATTATATTAACAATGTTTTTAGCGATTTCGAGAAATATTTTTAGATTTTAAACCGAAAATAACGAATAGCTTAAAGCATTTTCAGAACTTGGTGTTTTCTTTTATTGTATGCAAAACCAATAAATCATTTTTTTTTTGCATTTTTTATAACTGTTTGAGAAAGTTACCATTAAGTAATTCTTCAAATATATCAATTTAGCTTCTAGATCTTATAAATTTCGTTCTATTCGTGTCAAAAATGTAAAAAAAAATTGAGATTTTTCTTACATAAGAAAGAACTTTGGAAACGAGAATGTGACAAAAATTCAATTACGACAAAGAGTGATTTACTAGATTTTTATCGTGTGATAGAATACATCGCTGATAAGCCACATTATAAGGTGAAGCGATATTAATATAATAGTAGAAAACTAACTCACGTATTATTTATACATTCAAATTTAGTAGAAAAACTAACTCTATTAACAAATTTTACCAGATATAAATATTGAGAATTAATTAGTTATTTAACTAATTAATTCTCAATACAATAAAAGATGTTAACAGTATTATAAAAATAGTCTAATATATCCAAAATAGCAAAAACAATTAGTTCTATTACAGAGTTTCGAGTTACAAATTGCATAGTAGCTTATTCAATTTGCAATACAGAAACAATGGCGAATTTTGCTTTATCTTCCAGCTTTTGATACAAATTTGTAACAAAAACATTAAGTAAAGGCAACATTCTTAAGAATTTAAGACAATCCTTTGTACAGGATTAACATTTTAACGTTTAAATTTTAATTTAGGAAACTGCAAAATTAACTCTTATCCATTTACTATAAATTCCTTCCCAATATTTTAATTTGTGTCTTAGATAATCTATAGGAATTTAATTGCTGTAAAATGGCGTAAACGAAACCTATAATTAAATTTTCAATTATTAAGACAGGCGAGTACACGACTTTTTTTTTCTTTTATATCTTTAATAATTCGGAAAGGATCGAAATTCCCGTCACGTTAACCGAAGTAAAATGTTATTTTCTGCCTTTTCTCCCTCCTTCGATATTTTTGTTTACAAAAGAAGAACTAAATAAAATTGTTCCCTTAGGTTACTGTATAAAATCGGCGTTTGTATCGGTTAGAGAAAAAGAAATAAAAATAAAAATAAAGTCACCGAATGTTTGAAAACTTGTGATTTAGTATAATTTTTGTCGAATTTTTATTAATAATTTATAAGTTCTTCTTTACATATATAAATAAAATTTTGAAAAATTAAATAAATTGCTTTAAAAAAAATATAAAAAATTAAACGAGTAGAAAATCGTTACAAAAACACAAACCGGGTATTAAAAACTCTCGAATTACAGTTACAAAAAGATGGTGCAAAAGAAAAATCAATCATAAACAATTTTCGGTTGTTTACTTACTTACAACCGGCATTAATATTGCAGGATCTTGTAATTTAGCTTTACTAAGCATAGGTAAAACATCGTCCAGGATGTTGGTCTTTTCTAATTTATCGATGATCTTCTCGACGCAAGTCAATGCGATTGCTTGCATCTGTAAGCAAAAGTTGTTATTATTAAAATCCAAAATATTCAAATTTGAATAAAATGATAAATCTTTCCGTCAATATTTAACAATAATTGCTTCCGGATATATCCTTAGCAACGTGTTTAAAGTATAGTTTAATCGAAACTAGAAACTGTTAAATAATTATAATTTTATTGATCCGACAGTCACCTTTATCAATTGTATAGAGAAACCGCAAAATAAATTCTTAATGATGATGATGATTACTCTTAAGAAATTCGAGATGTCTCTTTGGATTATTCTATACAAGCAAATTTCGTCTGCGTATTGTTACTGAAGATATTATATAATTAAAGTTTTAATGTTAATTATTAACAGTGTGCCAAGGCTCAAAGTGTGTTAAATATGATTAGAAAATAAATCATAAATGACACTAATGTTTAGTGTAAAGAAGTATTTTAAAATAGCTAGTAACGAGTTGCTTAACTTTTCCGGTAACGTTTAAAACTGCGTGTGTGGCGCCTTCTGTTACGATATTTTATTATTAAAAACTTTTTATATTTTTAATTATTATAAAGTGGCAAAAAGCTTAATTTTGACAGTAGGTATTTGGAAATGCTAATAACGAGTAAAATCGTCATTAAGTCTAACCCTATTGGAGATACACATGACCCCTTTTATCTTTCCATCCCCTCGACGTTTAATCACCAAAATTCAATAGCATAAATCTCCTTATTAAAGAAACCATCCTGCAAAATTTCAGAAATTTTTGACAAAAAGCACAGGAATTATTAAGCTTCAAATAAGATGAACAACGTCGTGCCCTCCACACACACTCTATACAGAAAAACATCCGAATTTTTTTTTCGACATTTCAAGGTCCCTTGAATCCAAAAATGTAAAGATCTTGGGGGATCATATTTTTAGACCGATTGCCATACTTTCCCTCTGTTATACAGTATATAACAGAGCCGGGAAAGTGAAAACGAATACTTTTATATGGAGGTGTAATGTTCTTTCACCGAAACCTCGTTTATTCTTCCATTTTCCAATTCTTGATGCATCATCTTATTGTTTAAACACGATATTTTTTCAAATTCACAAAAATATTTCGAAATAAATGGATGCAAAATGGTTTGAAAGATTGTGTGTCAAGGAAGTGTCCGAGCTGAATTGAAAAAGAAAACTGCAGAAGTATATTTTATTCTAGTGTTTGCTAGATTTTCATTTTAATATCGTGCTTGTATATTTTAAGAGAAAATATCAGTTTCTTATTATATTAATTTTTTTCATGAATGGTGTTTTTCCTTTTATTAAGAAAATATAAGCCTATTCTTTAGTTTAGATATAAGGATATAAACTATACATTATCCGTTTTCTGAGAACATTGGAGAATCTTTGATACTCCAATCACATACTTCCTATACCTTTTTTCTAACTCATCTGTTCGGATTAAATCGATAATTCTGTGTTTTTGTATGTACAGAACATTCTGTATTTGCAGTAATTTGTTCATATGGAAACAAATTGTAATTTAATTTTAATAATTTATATCATTAAAGTAAATAAACATGCAATGTTC
>NW_019385207.1:276029-300509 GCF_000671375.1 Centruroides sculpturatus
CCATAAGTGCTTAGCACCATATAAGGAAATTTATAAAGATCTTTTAACTAGAAGCAAGCAATCTAAAGTTACATACACTTTTTGCAAAAGGTAAAACATGAATCTGAAAATAATGCAGAAAAATGCTCAGAGGATAAGGATAACTTGCCAAAAATAAAACGCTCTCGGTTAATAGTGCTTTTAGTGATGACAAAGAAAACATTGTTAATTATGAAAATATAGTAGCATGTTTTTTAATTTTTGGAACCTAACCCTGCTTTTCGTACTAGTTCTTTGTTTCGCATAACACGGCAATTTTTTGGAACGTAACTACCGTGTTATAGGGGGGTTACCTGTACTTGATATACTGTATAGTAGACTAAGGTTCGTTGAAGCACTGGAATCAACATTTCTATAAATTAGAATTAGAAAATATATCTGAAATATGTCATAATTTCGATACAAAATCTTTTAGGGGGTTATTATTCAGACTTTAATTGCAATTTTATTTATTTAGGACTCACTTGACACTGTATACAGCAAGCGAGTAAAATCTTTTATCAAATGATATTTCTTGTCTAGGTTTTAAATTAGGGGAATTGAAGAAAGAAAATCATTTTTTTTTTTTTTTGTAAAGAAATGCTTAAAGGTCCTGTCTCATTACTGGTGATAATTGTTTTTAAATTAATATCTTGCCAGAGAGATTCTTAAGCCGTTTCGATTTTTTTTTTTTGCTTTTGTCTTCTCGAATCTATTAAGACTTACTTAGATTAGATTTTGCTTACAAATAAGCTTTAATCTTACCTTAACACCGGAATCGTTATCGAAAACTTGTTTAGTTCTGGGCAGGACCATTTTTTTAACGGCCGATTCCTCTAAAGAATCCGCTATATTTGCTACAGCCTGAAGCGCCGCCGTCTAAGTAATTGGATACTTAAATTAATTTTCTTATCATTTTTATTAAAAAATTAATTGGAAAAAAATTAAGAAGTAAAATTAAACGAAAATTATCATAATTATTAAAAGTTAAGAAAGTTTTCTGTTAATTATTCATTATCTCTTACCTGTATCTGCGGTGTTGTAGAGTCGAATGCATTGTACAACATAGGTAATACGTCCGATTTAATATCACTCTTAGGCGTTTTTTTCATGATAACGTCTAATCTTTCCAATAGCGTTACTGTCGCCTGAAAACGATTTTTAAAATTTCGGTGTTACAACATACAAGCACAAAATACCGTCGTATGTAATTAATTAATACTGTAACTGTATTTTTCACCTGTACAGATTTAGGCATACTGAATACAGTACGAAAAAGTGGAAGAATGTAGGCTTGATTTTCTTCCGGAGTACTTGCTTCTATCATAAATAGTATCGGTTGTAAAGCGGCAGCTAACACTTCCGGTGATTGAAGTTCGGCTTGTAAAGACGGTAAAACGTGTTGATACCAGAGTTTCTAAAACCGTGTAAAAATACAAATCGATGCTATGAATCAAAAATTCACTAGTGAAAAAAAAAGAAAAAACAAAATGCACCAATCCCAAAAGGCTACTTTTTGCCAAACACGGTTCTGCACTCAGTAAGAAATTACACAAGCATCTAGTATAGTATTTGTAATGCGTCTCGAAAAACATATTAAGCATTTGGAAAATAAAACAGAAGAAAATGTTTACAGAGAGATTGTATGTGAATGAAAACCTACCTTGGGAATTGCTGGTAGTACACCTTCCAAACTGTGATAGAAATTCGATTTATGACCCGAATCTTTCATTTGTATAACGTCGAGGTATAAAAGAGCGTTAACTGCTGGATCCATAAAATATCTAATCTAAAAAAATTAAAGAAATTCATTAACGTATTGGTCTCAAGAAGTAGTTAGTTGAAGTATGGATTTAAAGTAAAAATATATGTATTTAAGAGAATTTAAAATATCTATCTACAAAATAACGAAAGAAATATATATATATATATTTATGACTTGTATGAAATATGGTCATTTCCCTGAGTTTTCATAGAGTAACATATTTCTTATACCAAAAAATATTGCAAGAGCCTCTCAACAATATTAATATCATTGTCATATGGAAAGGTGACAGCTAAAAAATCGAACCGCAGGAACTTTTCAGATTAAATATTAAATATTACTTTACTTTGCATATTTTCTTCATATACATTCTACAATAATAATAACTAAAAATTTAATACATAAAACATTAAAAATATCTGTGAAAAATCGTCCTATTTACGACTCATCTTCACTTTGAAACAATCCATTTTCTTGTTATTGGAAAGATGTCTTTTTAAAAGAGAAGAGATAATTTGCATACAAATTTTTGCATAAATTAAAAAAAATATTATATATTTTATTAAAGTTAAGTAAAATATCTTTATTATTATTATTAGCATTCAAAGTGACTACCATATTATATGGAGAATGGAATTTGTTTAGTGTAGTAGATTTTACTTTCTTAACAGAATGTTAAATTAGCTTTCGCAAGAAAAAAATAAACAGAAAGAGTACGTGAGTTTCATTTCCGAGTATAAAAAAATTACGAATTTAATTTGTATTGAGTATATTTTAATGTCATCATTAATAAAATAAAAGACGGTAGAATAATAAAGCGACTTTCTTATTTTAAACGGCAACTTTTATGTTTCTTCAGTTGCTAGAGTGGATATTCCTTTCATTTCGTATTATACATTACTCGTGTGAAAAGCATGGAAAACTTGGCCTTGGGCTATTGAATGAATTGCCATTCCCAACTATAGACAAACAATTTATGTTTAAACAGAAAAGAATCGAGGCGTGTACATCCAATAAAATTGTTTTTAATGAAAAGAAAATATATTCTATAATTTCGATTTTCAACTTTGATAAAAGACTAGTTTTTATCCAAAATTTAAATGATAAAAGTTTATTTTTTACCGAATTTCAAAATAATTTTTCTCCTTTTTTTTTTGCATTTATTATTTACAAATTTCAATTATTACATTAATCGGGTATAGATCTAGACGTTAAGTCGCCTTTATTATCGTTTCCTATTATATAATGATAATAAAGAAGAAGAAGAAGATGATGATGATTAATAACATCATGTTTAGTTTACGTTACATCATTTTTTAAAAAAGGTATTCCGATTAATTAATTAGTAAACTAGGCTAAGTGATCGTATAATTATCAATAGTGTAATTAAAGAAAGTATTACCATCGATCAAAGTTTAGAAAATTATATTTAAATAAGAGATAATAAATTTTTCAAATGTTAGAAAAGTATAAATTTGATGAATGTTATTTACGTTGCATTGAAAATTTCAGTTTAACGCCGTACTTACGATAGGCTATCTGTCTATTCTTGCTCTGATAAATTACATTGAAATGTATATTTAGGAAAAGTATATAAATATTTAATGTTTGAGTGATAAAGGGCCGTTTCTGCTTTAACTAGACAAGGACTATATGACTAATGTTTGCGATTAGTCAGATGTGATTCCGTTATCACTGTTTTCTGCGAAAGAAACGACTCTTTTTATGTTATTTAATGCTCTCCTCGTAATTGTAAAGCTTATCTTAAGTGGCGATTAACGTCGAATTTTCGTATAAAACCGAGTTTAGTTTAAATGCAATTGAAAAAAAAGGTAACTAACCTATGTTTAATACTGCATTTTTTGTAAACTAAAAAAAAGTTTAAGACTAAACACGTTTTTTGGAACGTAACTACCGTGTTATACTGTACTTGATATACTGTATAGTAGACTAAGGTTCGTTGAAGCACTGGAATCAACATTTCTATAAATTAGAATTAGAAAATNCTCCTCGTAATTGTAAAGCTTATCTTAAGTGGCGATTAACGTCGAATTTTCGTATAAAACCGAGTTTAGTTTAAATGCAATTGAAAAAAAAGGTAACTAACCTATGTTTAATACTGCATTTTTTGTAAACTAAAAAAAAGTTTAAGACTAAACACGATATTTTCTAATTTAAAATATTTTAATATACTTCATAAAATTTTTGACTATATCGTTAAGATGCGGTCAATTGTTACAGTATATATTAAAAAGATATTATTAATTTTATGGGAAGAGACATGATTTTTTACTATTAATTCGAAAGAAGTGCAATTAAAATAATTTTAATTGATTTAATTGATCAAAATAATTGATTGATTTAATTAATTCAAAGTAAATAATAAGTATTAAACATGATAAATATCATGTTTAATACTTATTATTTACTTTGAAATTGGAAATATAATTTATTTTTAATGTTCTTTATAGAATATCAATAATAAATTCATTGATTAAATCTTTTATTTATAAAGAATATAATTAAATACGAGTATTATTTATAAATATATTAAAAACTGGAAATAATTTTTTCATATTGAATTTTCTATTTAATTTCGTTGCGAATTTAATATAAATTTATTTACTAAATTAGAAATAATAATAATTTTTAATATTTTTTCCCCTAAAGAAATAATATTATTTGCTCGATATGCAATATTATTAATTTGAGGTTTCCATTGTTAGAAAAATTCTATTTGGAGCATTTTATAGTTTTGATAAACTGTGAAATTCATTTATTAAATTTATCATAAACTCTGAATTTTGTAAATTTTTTTAGTGAATAACTCGTTGATAATTAAATTACTTCTCGAGTGAATTACTAGAAGTATATTCCTCGGTTTATAACGGCGCATTACTCTTGCATTAAGAGCAATATGCAAATTTGAAACGAAAATAAAACGATGAAAAAAGTTAAAATGGTGCTTTTAATAAACTTTTAGTAAATTTAAAAGTCCATATTATATAAATACTAACGTAAACACATACAGATTTATGAGGAGTCGAAGAGAGTGAGTAAACAGAGATTGGCGCAAATTAAGACAATTGTTCTGTTTTATACCGAGTGTTTCAGCTTATTTTATACAGATTTAAACTATATAAGTTTAGCAGAAACTAATTTTTAAAAAATATATATATAATTAACACAAATACGATTTTAAAAAAATTAAATTCATAACGAAAATTTAAATGTACCATTAAAAAATTCTTAAGCAACTTAAAGGCTGAAATTGCAATAATGAAAACGTCTAGAAAAAATTGTGTCGATTATGTTATTAATATGTAAACATTTTTCATCTTTTTTTTTCATAGTCTTACTGTACTTTTAGCTTATGTTAACTTTTTAATTAAATTAAAATTAAATTATTTAAAATTATTTATAGAGAATAAGTCTATTCTAAGAAAAGAATTTTATAAATACACTAGATAACAAGTTTAAGCACTTTATTGTCGAGTGTTCTTCCCTAAACAGCAAACTGTAACCAGCGTTATAGGCCGTAATATGCTGATGTGTTACATTAGCAAAACGAAATCTTTCTTTACAAAACAATTCCTTCACATAAAATAGTACAGTTTACGTCGAATCTTTTAGATTTGTAGAATATAATATTTCATAACTCCTGTAAGTGAGAAGAAGTAAAATATAGCTCATATTTAAAATAAATCACGAAACTTTTAAAAGAATGATTGGAAGGAAGCTTCTACGTTCTAATGATGCAAGATAAAAGGGTCATATAAGAAATAATTATATACGGTGGTTCCAAAATATGAGAACAAATTTCAATAGTAAATTCTGGAAGGAAAAAGAACAAAAATGGTCCTATTTACATATATCCAAAAATGAACCAGACATGGATGACACCACTGAGCAATAATATCAGATCTGTTATGCATCAATTATAGTAATGAAAGAGGGAGTATGCAGAATGCTGTCTGTTTCGTGAACAGATTTAAGGTGCAAGCATGATACAATGCTGTGAGAATGATCCTTTATTCCGACTATCAGAAAGAGGCATGATATTCACGTACAGAAAAGTGAATGGGAATGGTCGGGGGATGGCCCAGTTGTATCATGGTTAGTCTATATCATGAAAAAATGTGTGACCACTTGTATTGAGATTCATGGAGGATACTTTGAACGTGTACTTTGATTCTGCCTGAGGTATTTTATGTATACGACACGGTTGTGAAACGTTATATCCTGTGTATGCAGTTCACGATGCTAGTGGTGTTCATCTATCTGAGCACCAGGACATTTCTAGACATGAGTTAATAGGATCACTCCTGAAGTTTGTTTCCATAGGTTAAAACCGTTCTGTACAAACTTATAAACTATCTTTTATTTTCAATATATTATCATCAATTCTCTGTAAAAAGTATAGGCCTAGATATTCAAAAAAAGTAATAAAGTATTGCAAAGCAAATACGCAACAAATTTACGTAAATAATTAGATCTATCATTATAAAGTTTAATTTAACTACTAATCAGATAACGGTAGCAATAAAAATTTTTGTTAATTACTTATTATTTTAAAAAATAAACATCCGGAAAAGTTTGAAATAAGCTAATTGAATATGCACGTTGTGTTAAAATTTTAATTTTCTTTATCATCAGCTATTTAGATTTCTATGCTAGTATTTTGATTTATTCACAGATCCGATTGTTCGTAATCACATTGTTGTAAAATATGCAATACTTTAGCACTGAAAATTGTTATAGAATGAAATATAATAGTATATTTCATTCTATAACAATTCAGGATATTGAATGAGTTGTCACTTTGTGATAATCTCATTTAATGTTTTGATATATTGTAGTGATAACTCATTCAATGTTTGCACGAGATAATAATTGTTTTTATTATTTGATTTGATAATTTAATTAATATTTCAAGTTAAAGTCATGATAATAATTACGAATTCTACATTTCATAAACTATATTATAGAAATTTTAAATTTATAAATCGAAGTTTTCATTGATAGAAAGCCAACGTGCTAATTCATTTAATAATTCTCATACCAAAGTAAAATTTCAGGTCTTTGCCTTCTTTTTAACATTATTCGTCATATTATATCTTAAAAACGTTCAATCTTGCTTTTAATGTAAAGTTTAATCTTCATTTTTTAGGTCTATTCATCTATAATTTACAGTATATAATATATAAACTCCGACTAAACAAATTCTAATGTTTATAAACTCCATCTAAACAAATTCTAATGTTTATAACTTTAATATTTGATCCTTCATGTCTAATTTAAGCCTAGTTTCAAAGCTTTTAAAGAGAACAATAAATGGCGTGAACGTGAGTAATTTTCGTCACAGATATAACAATTTAATTGTTTGTGTAAATATACTGCTAACCGTTAGCATTTATTATTAATAAGCTAATAATACCTTAAGGAATTTGGCATTTCGACGACAGTTTTGATAAACCTCGATTATTAATCTATTTGTAATATAATTAAGTACAGTTTTTAATCATTTAAAGCCACTTACCATTGAGAAATTCTGTGCGCTTAATCTCATTTTTGGATCCGTTTGTAATAAATTCTGTAAAGGATCGTGGAGATAGTGAGTCATTCTATCCAAAATTTCGTCCAAATTCGTTTCCAGCTAAGTAAAAAAAAAGAATGGGTTAAACGATTTCACAGTGATAAGATTTACGATCGTTAAATTTTTATTTATATTTTCCCAGGCGAAGTAATCATTGCCAAGTTCCTATTACAGATTGCCAGAAATTGGCGAAATATCCTACTAAAGAAAAAGAATCTCAATCGTAACAACAAGTAATTGGATACTTTCAACCTTTATCTTGTTAAAGCGTTTGTCAGTGGTTTCTAAGAAAAATAAACCGAAGAAAATATCGCCACACGAAAATTTATAGACAAAAATATTTCTATTACTCTTTAAAACAAGTTCTTACCGTTTCTAATTGTCTGCAGTATAAAGCCGTGCTTAGATTCGATTCTAATAATGAATGTCCACTATTGAATATAGCACAGATTAATAAGCCTAGTGAAAACATGTCACTTAAAGGTGAACACGAAGAAGACGATTGAATCTCTGGAGCAGTATAATCCAGATCGGGTTGTCCCATCTTTGGTAACTTTGATGTAAAAGGTTGGCACGGTACTAAACCCTGAAAGTAGATGGACGATTAAATATCTACGGTAGATAATTTTCTTAACTGTAGTTAACTTACCATAAGATCAAATTCGTGGCATTTTTCTGTAAACTCGAGACCCGCGAGTTTCCATGTTCCTCTTTTATTGATTAAAATAGACTGGGGGCATATATTTCTGTGAATAAGTTTACAAGAATAGTGAAGAAACGACAAGGCTTCCGTAATCTGTAATGAAAAGTAGGAATTTTTCAGGATTTCTTTCAATAATTATCAACTTAATCGAAACCATCGAATTTCATTGTTTCAAAATGTGCTTCGTAATTAGAAAGAACCCATTTCGATTACGATGAATTGTCGCTGTTTAATTTTGAATTGTCGCAGACAACACGAAATTAAACAATAACGATTTGCAGATTCGAAGCCGATCAATTTCGCATACGTAATTAACGTTGACAATTCCAGAATCAAAATGTTTAATATCGTATCTGCAAGGAACAATTTCGAAATGGTTAATTTCACGTCGGCAGTAAACAATGATATATTTGAACGTCTCCAACTCCATTTCTGGATAAGCGAGTGGCCGTCTAGATCGATGCCAGATCCGGTCTTACCTAAAATCCAATGGATTTGATTCTTTATCGGATTCGTACTACGAAAAATTCTGCTTCTCTCGAAGAACTATTGACAGAGGTCTTCAAATAACCAAGAAAAGTTCTATTTTCAAAAATTCGGCCGCACGTATTGAAGACTACATCAACAAAAGAACTGATAAAATGCACCACAGATTTGATAGGTTCAGATAATTTAACTTCGAAATCGATTAAGATCTCAGCTAGTTGAGTGTCTATTTTATCGATTAAACGGTACCTATCGTATATTTTAAAGCAAGATTTTTTTCCCAACAACTCTCAAATAAATAGTTTTATACGAGTCTAACAATCAAAAATTGCGTTCACAGCAACACACTCGAAACAAAGGGATTTTCCCCCATATATTTAATGGAAAAACTTATATATAACTTATGGAATTTATAAATTAAGCAGATATTTATTTCGATATTAAAAAAATATATATTATATACCGGCAAATATCTCAAATATTTGTGGAATGATTAGATAATTAAACTACGGAAAATTCAATGAAAACAAAAGAATGGTGGCGCCAATATTACTTACGTCCCAATAGTTCTCGTCCGTCTGTCCGCAACGACCTACGTGACTTACTAATACAAATTATTAAAAATATATAGGCTATATATATAAACAGTTTACATGCGAATACTTCAAATTTGTTTTCATTTTAATTTATAAATTATATTAAATTTAATTGTAAACGTTATGATATTGATTGTTTCATAATTATCCCAGTTTAAATTCATTCAATTAATTTATATTTTTCCGCTCTGATAAGTTAATGGACGTATTTAACTAATGCAGTCTCGGTCTTATTTAAAATAACGATAAATTTAAATGTAACAGAAGATCTACTTTAAGAATTTCATCAACAGTTGTTAACTGGATTTATTTTTCCATTTATAAATTAGGAAATGTTCGATTTTGTATCATCAGAGTATAACAGATCGATAACAAAAATAGCATTTCGACTTTATAGCCGTGTTCAGTGTAAATATATTAAAAGTGAACGTGACCCCGATAAACATTTAATTCCATTAAATATTTACAAAGAATGCTTACAATAATACTTCTAGTTGTATCGTTATCGAGATATACTCTAACTATAATTAATATCCTATAAAATAATACTAATTTAGTTCTTGTGAAACGTATCTACTACATCTTTTTCGCCCATTTATATTAATAATTTATATTTTTATTTTCTTTGTAATATAGGAAACCCTCATTAAAAAGTGTCAACGAGAAGGCGATTGAATAAAAGAATATATATTTTTTAAAATAAATTTGACAAGTTTAGTGCCAAATAGACGTTATAAAGGTCGAAGTGTTTTTATATCAGATAGCGAACAATGAGAAAAAAATACATTAAATATTATTATTTTATTTTTTAGAAATTTGCAAGACATACGACTACTAATTAAACTGTCAATTTACTTATAAAAGATTAAGATAATAGTTACTTTGACATAAATTCTCATCAGAGACGTATTTCTCCTCNTAAATCATTCTTACATTTTCAAGCACTTTCATTTACTTCCGAATTTGAGATGAGAACTAATTTTTTCTCCAAAATCTCATTTTCAAGAAAAGAGCATCATTTACTCGTTAATAATTAATTTGTAATTAATTAAAAAATGATGTTTTTAGCAAGGTGGAAAAGAAGACGAAATAAATAATTCAAATGTATTTAATTTATTTTGATATACTGTATTCATTTCATTGTGATTTAACGTTATTCACGCGAATATTTTTGTACGGATCAAATACCTGATGATCTATTCGTTGCTCGTAAGAAATTGCAAAGCTTTTGGGAAACATATTCAATAGGACGTTTTATAATATCGTGTTTTTTGCATATTTTTGTATTTTTGAAAAATATGAAAATCTATATCCATATTTTATAGTAGATTATTCTGTATGAAGCACATATTTTTAATGATCGAATGTACAAATAATAATAATTCGCGTGCAAAAAATTTAAATTATAGAGAATGTAGTTTATATGTGTCTTGCCCCTGTACATCATACTTTTCCTAATAACAACATAATCATACCAATAACTCCGTTCTGAAAAAAAAATTTTTGAATTGAAATCACGTGACTACCGGTCTAGACCGGAAGTTCGTATATAATCAGGGCCTCCTGCCCCATATCATGTCTGAACTTTCATCTATCTAAAGCCGTTCTCGAGATTAAGGAAGGACAGACAGTGAGAATTTATAGAATCTACAATAATAAGTTATCTCTCTTATCAATTATAAACAATTGTTGATAAAATCATATATCAAGAGCACACTGTCTTGAACTGTAATCGTTAATTACAGTATATTAATATTATATCACATCGATACAATTCATTACGATCCAAGTTAACGTCCTCTTCGAGATTTTCGTTTTTCTTGCCACATTCATCGTAATACAACTTGTTTTTAGTCTATTAATTACATTGACATCATCATTCTTTTTTCTCTTTCGGTAAAAATCTATTGCCTCAATCTTTCATAAATATTAGAAAAGTGCTTCTCTTTTGTAATATATTTTTACTTTCGGTTTTCATTTCAGTGTAATTATTTGTAAGTTCTTTGATAATTGTTTTTGTCTGGAGGCAATAGTGTCATATAAATAACAGAAATGTAATTGGTATTCGGAAGAAAAACAAGCTAATTGTCTGTCTTCGCCCATTGTTAAAGCTATTTTAGTAAATGAAGATGCCTTAGAATAAAGCAATATTACTTTTAATGATTTAACAATAGTAAACATTAGCATAATTACAAGCAGATTCTTAGAAATTCAATGTAACTTATCAAAAAACAATCTAGGTTAATCCAACTTTTGTTCCTTTATTCGTACAGAAACTTATAATTTTGCACAAGTTGTCTGTCCAAATACTCGTTTTGTGAAGGTCTGGAACGTGCTATTCAACAGACACGTAGTGATGAAATGTTTCTCTGTATGAAGCTCTTCGCTATCACATCGTATTTTAACGTCACGCCTCACAAAAGTGTAAAATGTACTAGGAAATAACGTCAGGAATACGAGCATTATTTTCCAGCATAGTTTATTCTTTTCAGAATTTCTCTAATTTAACTGAGATTTAATTTAACACCCGTGCAGTGTGAAATTTTATTGATCGGCATGTAATGATGATAACATTACTCTGTTTGTATTTTATTAAAAACAAAAATTCGATTTTATCAGAAGCGAGCACCTTCTTAGGAAATCCAAAATGTTTTTTAATTATTTGTCTTTTAATTAATTTTTGTATATTAATTGGGAAATTAAACGGAAATAATATTTCTAGAAGTAACCTTTCTAAAAAAAAGAAAAAAAACGAATGTTGATTTTAGTAATTAATTGAAAGTATTTATGAAACAAAATGCACAATTTAATTCTAAAATTCGAATATTTCCTTCAGTTTTCATTTGGAGAATAAGATTTTTAACTGGAGAATTAGGGGAGATCGGGGCAAGATCGGCATGTTAAGCTTTACTTAAATTTTGTGTAATAAATACTGCTGTAAACTGAAAAAAAAGCTTTGCATATTGTCTATTGGAATGTTACCTTACTATAGAACTGGTTAAAATCAGTTTGGAAATAAAAATAATTAAAATAATTACAACTTTACAAGAAGAGAGAAATTGACGAAGTTGCCCCGGGTATAGGGGCAAGATCGGCAACTTCTCTCTTTTTGTAAAGTTGTAATTATTTTAATTATTTTTATTAAAGTTGCCCCTGGTATAGGGGCAACAGTAATGGGGCAAGATAGGCACGTATATAAAATTATGTTATTAACAATGTATAAGTTGGAATTCACTATTAAAACAAAGAAATACAAATCCAACACCCATTTAATATTATTACAACGAAATGCAAGTTCAAAGACATATATACATGAATAACAAATGCAAACATGTTTTCATTTATCATCTGTTTGATTTTTATCCTTTGCTTCTAATGTGGCTTTATGTTGCCGATCTTACCCCGCTAGTCATGATTTCGAAACATTAAGTACAACCCTGAGAACAGAATGCCAAGCCACGATCTGGCCACGTGAATAAGTTGAAGTTACACCCTTCTAACAGGAAAAGTAACTTTCGTTATCATGGAATTATAACAAAACCTGCCAATTCAATATAAATGGAAAAAGAAATATTATATGGAATTCAACGAAAATGAAAATTTGCTTGATAATTCAACTACGCTTGTTAGAGAACAATAAAAACACTACAATCAACAAGCCACTAATAAAACTCAACTGCCTAACCTATAACCAAAGTCTCCTTTTAATTTGTTTTTTAAAAAAAGCGCTTGACAAACTTGCCCCGCTTACCGAAGTTGCCCCGATCTCCCCTAACTTAGAGAATATTTAGGAGAATATCTCAGAATAATTTACTTATCCGTAATTTTAATTTTGGCTCCATTCCGAGTGACCTTAACTACTTTTAAATTATTTAAGTTATTATTATTTATTTGTTTATTTATTTTGAAATTGTTGATGAAAAAAGCGTAAATATACTGAATATTCGAAAATAGTTTACTCGAAATGGAAAGAACGTTTCTACGAAAAAAAAGGTCGCTAAAAGTATGAAATTTTAAAAGCTTTTAAAGATTTTATATCATTTTTTTAACTTAGAAGAAAGTGTCTTTCTATGTTTCAAACTCTTTACATAATTTCACTTATGTCAAGATCCAAAATATGTTGGCCCAGTGCAGCATCACTGATTTTTATAACTTATCAAGCTTAAAAAGTACTTTAATTATTTTTATCTTGTTCTGTTATAATTTACCATTATATTTCTTAGTCTGAGAGAAAATATATTAAATCATTCTTACATTTTCAAGCACTTTCATTTACTTCCGAATTTGAGATGAGAACTAATTTTTTCTCCAAAATCTCATTTTCAAGAAAAGAGCATCATTTACTCGTTAATAATTAATTTGTAATTAATTAAAAAATGATGTTTTTAGCAAGGTGGAAAAGAAGACGAAATAAATAATTCAAATGTATTTAATTTATTTTGATATACTGTATTCATTTCATTGTGATTTAACGTTATTCACGCGAATATTTTTGTACGGATCAAATACCTGATGATCTATTCGTTGCTCGTAAGAAATTGCAAAGCTTTTGGGAAACATATTCAATAGGACGTTTTATAATATCGTGTTTTTTGCATATTTTTGTATTTTTGAAAAATATGAAAATCTATATCCATATTTTATAGTAGATTATTCTGTATGAAGCACATATTTTTAATGATCGAATGTACAAATAATAATAATTCGCGTGCAAAAAATTTAAATTATAGAGAATGTAGTTTATATATAAATATATCATCATCATCTTCCGGCCTTTGCGATTTACAGCCTTTCTCTTCCAAACTACTCTAGCATATTTTCTTATTTTATTTAAATATATTGTATACAGGGTGTCCATGAAGTCTGGATCCATAGGAGTTATGCTGATCTTGTTTATTCTTTTACAGGTAAATCATGGCACTGAATAAGAAGGAATGAATGCAAGTTATTTTGATGCTAGAACCAGCAATTGGCGAGAAGACGCCGAAGAGTTTAACAGGCTCCATTTAGACTCTGTGTGTGATTGGTGAGAAGTCTGGAAGGAGCCTGTTAAACTCTTCGGCGACTTCTCGACGATTGCGGATCCTAGCTTCAAAATAACTTGCATTTATTCTTTATTACTCAGCTCTGTGATTTACCTGTAAAAAAGCTAAACAATATTAATTACAATATATATATATATATATATATATATAGTATACAAGTTGAAAAACATAGTAAATACACAAAGAGTGGTGCCTCACGTACTAGATTGGCTTTCGGGAACTATTAAGCTCTGGAGAGGCCTCGGTCAGCCTGTGGAGTGACTCTACTGCATGGTTTATCCGGTTCAAGCACTTATCGTCCCTGAGGTAGTTACCAGAGGAGTATGCTCTCTCTAAGCTCAGCGAGCTTCCCGAGTGTCTGAGGCTTCCGAGTTACCAGTTTCGAGCCCTTCTCTCTCTTCTCTCCCGTTCGCTCCGCAATTTAAGGGATTTTTGGACTGAAACTTCCGACCAATTACAAATCTTCCTTGCGCGAACAGCTTTCACCTAGGTCTGCCGATATCCGACCCACTTGTTTACGGCCAGGAGTTCACCATCTGACAAGTGGTCTATCACCGGACCACACGTGGGTCCAATTAGCGAGGTCGGCGCTTCTTTTGTTCCCTCTCTGTTTACAAGCCAATACTTTACAATAATAATTAAATTTTTAATTAAATTGTTATTTAATTAATAATNACAATATATATATATATATATATAAAATGCTTATTTAATGTAAAATTTTATAATTAAATACTGGCACGAAGGCGATAAATTCTAAAGTTCCGCACTAACGACATAAACAAAAGCCCTAATAAATTAAGATCGATGGTAAACAAAAAGTTTCGATTACAAGTAAATAAATATTTATGCCAAAATTAACTAAATTTATTTTGAATTCTTCCATGTTTTTCATTATTTGTAAATGGATTATTTCGATTATGTCGTCAGTAAGACCAGAAAGACTCCACAGAACTGTTGCGAGAAGCGATATTTAATTCGTGCGATGTTTCATGCACTCGTGATCTTTAGCTTAGCGACATATTAATTAGAAAATTAACCTTTATTTTTATAAAATGTTCATTATTTAATAAATATAGCAACAACTTCCGGCTTAATTTCCTGTAAAAACAGAGAGTAATCCACGTACATTTAACATTGTTTTCTTTGAGATATATTGACAAGACACGCGTTTCTAGATACTATATCTTGAACATCTTACATAATAATTGAGTTTTTCCACTAAATATATTCGTTTAAGAAACATAATACTGTATATAAAATATTTAATTTTAAAAATGATACATTATATTTTCTTTTTTATTTAAGTTTCGTTAAATCCTCTAAGCCACTATATAAGAATTTTCTTATTACAGTTATTCAGTCGACTAGAATGAATAGGAATATTCTTACGAAATTATCAAATCGAAAACACCTGTTTCCAACTGGAAACCAACAAAACCGGGCATTTTCATTAATATATCTTCTATCGTTCTCTCGATTGAATCGGAAAGCATCTGCGATCGATCGATCTCAATTGAATTCAATCCATTCGTTTCCTAAATTATTCAAAAGTAATGAATGTTAAATAAGTGTAGTAGGGAACTAGTTAATGACGACACAGTTATTATTAATTTCGTTCTAGAATATTTCCAAAAATCAAACTCGAAACGGATAGGACCAGACTGTACGTCAACTGTAAGTAATGGACCATATTAGGTATAGGATTGGATGAAATGGCTGCAGATGCCATTGCCATAAAGAGAGCTAAATATTTCACAAGTTAACACTCTGGCTAATTGGAGGTCAGCTGGAGTCGACAACTTAATATAAGAAATGAGGAAGCTGCAATTTCGTTTTTGCTACGTGTAATTTACTTTTTCTCTTTATAATTATATTAACCACATCACTATAACATTTCTTTTTTTTTATTTTATGGCGACTTTATTTAATATTCAAATATTATTAAGCTTATAATCTCTTCTTAATCTACAGTTTGGTTTGTGTTTTATTTGGATACTTTCTATACATCGACGATAGAAGTATTATCTTTGAATGTATATAAATTTATAATGCTGTTGTTTTGTAACGCAGTTATAATTAATAAACTAACAGCTGTATTTCAACGTTACAGAAGCATAAAAATTCACAAATTTCGTTGTTTAGTACGAGCCAAATCATCCATTTTTATTTCTAACTTCATCGCTTATTCACAAATCAAATACTGTTTTTGGGTTTTTCATATTTTACGTAATGATATAAAATCCAAACTAAATAAAATGTCTGTATTTGTATCGATTTTTAAGTTTAATTATTCATTAAAATATTATTTTTAAACTTTAAAAAAAAAATTTAAATCAAATCTCACAACAGTACTTATGCATTATCTTTCTTCTCACGTAAATTCAGAAGTCCATAAATAAGATTATTATTATTATTCTTCAAATAAAATTATCCTACGTAATCTTATAAACAATAAGTATGAAAAAAACAGTAAAATATATCCCTATATAAGCCTATATTAGTTCTATACCTTTTTAAAATTGTAAATTAAATTTGATTTCCGGTCAAAAGTGTAACGAGATCAGAGCCCATTTAAGATTTATTAACTTATTTCAACACAAGATAGAATAAATCAATATAAATTATTTAATAAATCAAAATACATCAATATTCTTTTTAATATATAATTATTTTTTTTTTGCACAAAAGTTACTTAAAAATATTTATTATAAAAAGAAAATGCAATTTGCTAAATATCATTAGAAATTATGTTAGTTATCAAAGCAAGATTCTGCTTCTTATATTACAGTTAGACAAGAAAAACAACACCCAAGCGAATCATAAATTTTTTGTTCTGTGACAGTCTCTCTCCAATGTCGAACATTAAAGATCATCATTAATTCGTTAGAAGAAAAAAAAAACTTTACAATAAGAATTTACTATTTATTATAATATAAAAAATAAACTTTCTTTGATAAAAATAAATATAAAACATATATTAATAAATATCACAATTTTATTATCATCCTGGAAAATAACGATATATATATATAGAAAACGAGCAGTTTAGGAAGATAAAATTACGTGCAACATATACAACGATTATAGCTTAGATATTAAATATCATTGTATATCCCGCATTTCCCTTTGATGTACTTTGTCTAGTTTCTCTTTATGTTCTTCTACCGTTCGCCAATAACCAATTAACAATTTATCGAGGCAATTATGGTTTATTCGTTATATTAAGAATAATGTAGAACGTAAAAGAAAATAATAAAAATATTCATCTACGTACACAAATTCTATATATTCAATGCAAATTTTTAACATTTTAACACTCCAATAAAAATATTTTAACTATTTATTTTTTTCCTCCGATCGTTCGATGAAAACAATTGAAAATTTAATCGGATTACAACTAAACATCTATATAAAGTTCCGAGAAAAAAAAATCTTTAAAATTGATCCGTAAGAAAAAGTTCTTTATGCATTTGTTCTTTTTTCTTTATCAAACGGATTTTTAAATCTATAAAAAAATCTATCAAATGCATTTATTATATTTATATTATATAAATGAATACGCCATGCAAATTCGGCAACAAGGGAAAAAGATCTGATATATATAAAGCTCACCTGGAGTAATCCATATTTGATCTCTATATCGAGAAATGTATATTCTCGAACAGAAGGAGGAAGATTTTGTGGAAGCCTTTCTTCTAAACAACCCAATACGTTTGCCAAGCTACCTAATACTGGTTCGGCCGCAAATGCCAAAGCTTCACTAAAAGAATAATACAAAAAAAAATCGATTAAAAAAGATCCTATATTTCATATTCATTTAATTATTTATTATATAAAAAATTAACACATATAAATTAATAGAATTAAATATAAAAGTCTATATTATTAGTTACATAACACCTATATTAATTATTCGAGTTATTAATAATAATACTAAAATTTTTATGTGATATTATTATTATTATTCAGAGAAACGGAGTTACATTATTAGATATTATAATATAGTTCTTATGCAAATTTAAATTTTACATAAGAGAAAATATATAGGAAATTGATTTTGTGGAATTTCAAAAGATTGGAATGTTCCACTTGACAGAATATTTTGATCGTGGTGATTTTTAACTGATTTTTTTTTCTAAATTTATTCTTTTAGATAAATTATCTATGATAGACCGAATTTTATATTCTCTAATACCTTCTACGATCGCTGTTAATCTTGTATTTAATCACATTTAATGAATATTATTATTTATTTAATGATTAATAAATATTTAAATATTATGGGATTTATCTGGTAGAAAATAAAGACTAATTCTGTAAGATTATCATCTTGTTCTCTCTTCGGAAAGAGGATTCTAATCTTCATGTATAATGATTCGATAAAAAATTTATTACTGAAAAATAACCTGTCGAAAATTAATTTGAAAACGTAAAACGACATCAATTTTTAGATTTAGAGCTTAGTTTTAAAGGCTAACAAGTTTAAAGTTACGTGACATCATTTCCTGTTAAATATAATCCAGGAAGAAATCCCACTAGGTCAAAATTTTTCTGTAAAAATATGGAATACTAAAATCGATCACAGACCATTTTTGATAAATCTCCAAACGTTCAAAATATTTAAAAAACAAAAACAAACTAATTTTATTATTATAATAAATTTTAAAACGTTGTTTTTTAGTTAAAATAATGATATCGAATGCAAGAAATAAAAAAAAATTATAAATTTAAGATTTCATCTTTATAAAAAAAATATTCTAATTGATTTTTAATGCTAACTACTCGAGTAAAAAAAATCCAACTTTATGTATTCAATAAAGAATAGATTTTTTTTACTTAGTCAATTTAAATTAAAATGCTTCATTTTATTGTAGTGAAAAAAAATTATTACACTTATTATCAATAAATCTTTTTAAATCGGCCATTATTCAAAAGTCTCGATTGATTAAGATCTGTGATATTGCTATTAAAAATAAAAACATTCGGTTATATTCTTACTGAGAATTTTAGATTTGTATTAAAAATAATAATAAATCAAAAGGATTTTGTGTCATCTAACACAGTTTTTTTATATCTAGATATTTAATAATTATAAACTGTAAAAATAATAAACTTAAAGCTAGGAATTTCTTATTTGTTACTATAAAGAAAAAAAAATTGTATTTATTTACTACAAAAAATCTACATGAATATCCTTAACTTAAATCATTTTTAAATAATAAATTGTAAAATGTACAGTACATAAAATTATTGTTTCAATAAAATTTATAATTTTATACGGAAAAGTAAAGAAAATTGATGAGACTACTTTTAAATCACTTTAGAAATTACAATAAGCCGATTAAATTATTAACTATAAACTACAGAGTTTATATATTTGATTACGAATATATTTCTCTCTTAGTAAAATAAATCGAAGAGGAAATATATATGAAATTTGTTGTCTTATTCCGATTCGAATAGGTTCGTAATTATGCTTTCAATTGGAATTTATCATACAGGCAATTTCAATATGCAGGCAAACATAGCATAACTTATATTAAACAGATGTATAAATTTGTTGTGATTTGATTTGATTTTTAATACAAATTTATGTGAATAGTAAATAAATGACATTGAAACTTTGATATAAACTTTCTGATGGATTCTCAAAATTGAGTCGCTGTTATCATAATCCTTGCAACAACTATTGATTAAACAATGAATTTATATTATAGAAATAGGCATTTTGTTTATACTTGAAAATTAAAAATAATCTTGATAACGTTTAAAATTTGTTTAATTTCCATATAAAATTTCCTATTAGTAAACTAGATGATATCTCAAGTTCACCAAAGATCGAAAAATAAATAAATATTTTTTTCTATCTTTGGCTCTCAACTCTTTTACTTAATTTTAATGTAACATTAAAAATATATCCCTCCCTTTATAAAACATTAAAAAATCAGATTAAGTATATTATTAAACAATAAATAATGATTTCTTATTTAGTTTGGATTAAACAAATGCCTGGAATTTAATCGGAATTGACAATCTTCTCTTAAGTAATATTAAAAGCTTCAATTCGAATAATCTTGTATTGAACAGATAACAAAAGTAATTTACTTTCTGAATTTGTTTAGTCTATACTTTTATATATATACTTAATAGGATGTTCTTAAATAATTTTCACTAGTTATTAATTATATTTTTTCAAAAGTTATTTGTCGTTACAATTAAACACAGTAGTTAGACATTATTAGCAATTTTATTATATTAACTTATCAAATATATTTCTGAATATTAAGACGTTTTAAATTAAAATTTAACAAAATTATTACGTATTAAGTTAAAATTTAAAAAATATTTTTAAAACAATATAAGAATTAAAGTATTTTGTAGCCATTTCGTGTGTTATTTTAATCATTTTACAGGAGCTTCTTATTTTTAACAGTACATGAAAATTTATTAAGGCTACGCTTGAAAATATTCCGAAAAATACAAGAAAAATCCTTTTATTTATTTAAAACAAATTTATAAATATAAAATACCATTAGAAAATATTTAAAAATTAAATCATAAACATGAAGAAACGATGCATAAAAATATTGTTTAAAAGCATTTATGAAATGCCAAATTTTTATCATTAAAAATACAATTAAATTCAATTTTATATACTGAAAAACCAACTTCGAAGGACAATTAACAGTTAAATACAGTTGTTTTTTGCGATGTCAATACAGTAAAGATTTTTTTTATGTATCTTTGAATCATAAAATATTTTTCATATATTTATTATTCCAATTTCATCAGTACCGTGAAAAAATAGTGCTCGGGACAAACACTGATTTCTCTCTTTACGAAGTATTTTACTTGTAATTCTTCTTTTAAATTCATTTTGATATTACAACTGTTTATTTTTGTATATCATTTTATATATTAATAACAATAAAATGATCAATCGATGTTAAAATTTCTAACAAAGAAAAAATTTAACAATTAGAAAGTCTGAAATTTAAATTCAATAAATATATATGAATATTTTCATCGTAAATATGAGATTAATAAGGATTAACGCCATCCTCAAATATATTCAATATTTAATGTCCCAAAAGCCAATTGAAAAATCGAATCAGATATAAATTTCTAATTTTAACTTAGTTTTTTATAGTCGATAAGAATGACAATTTCATACTACTGGTCAGAGTATCTGAAACTTTGTGATTTTCATGGATAATTCAAGACGGTTTCGTTCTTCGACCCTTACATGTACTGATCGACCTTACTGCCAAACGGATCCACCCAGATTGCTTTATAAATAATTTCTGAAGATTATAGTAAAAATTATTTGAAATAAAAAAGGCAATTTATATGATATTTGATTATTTAAAATTCTCTTTTCTTAAATAGTTTTAATATTTGAAATCAAAATCGGATCTCGAGTAATCAAGAACTGATAGACGATCGTTTAATCTTGAAAACAGGAGATTAGACTTCCAAGCAATTAGAGATTAGCAATAAATTGTTTAATTAAAAATTCTCTACATATTAATACACATTGTATATATCATTAAAATAAAATCGCGATTTCACTATTCATTACTTTATTAAAAATAATACAAAATTAATTCACTTCAGAGTTGAATATAATAATTTTACTTTCGGGATTATACAAACTTTCTGGAATAAGAACAATAAATACATGTTATTCAATAATTCTAGGAGAATTGAAATACCTGTACTACGTTTCGGCTTATTCGAAAAATTTTACACACTTGTACTCAATATAGCGAAATTTTAGAATATTCATTGATTTAAAGCTATATAATTCGAATACTCTGATATTTTATATGTCATGCGATTTCTAATGAATTTCATTTTATTTGCAATAAAAACAGATCTTGTAACGCTAAAAATTCTGTGTACAAATGTCTAATGTTGGACAGTATGGGAATAAAGGTTTTGTTACTGTCCAAGAGAGGAAAGAGTTAAATAAAAAATAAATTAAATTAAATGTCTAATATAATTTAAACTTTAAATTTCACGAAAAATTGGAGAAACTATAAGGACAAATTTCAGAGTGGTATTTCAAGAGTATTCTTTTTACAAAATATGAAGTGTGAAAATTGCATTATGAAATTTTTTCACAAATAAGTGAAAAGGAAGCTTTGAAAATTTTCATTGAAATGTCGATGTAAAGTTCATTATTTTTTGAACGAATATGAAATGCTTATAAGTAATTGTTGATTAATTAGTGAAATGTAATCAATCTTATAAGTTGAGATAAATGATGGCTTTCTCGAAAGCACTATGGTATGCATATACTGATAAATTACCAAGATAGGTTAAATTTTCAATACATTCTGTTCAATTAAAGTAAATTTTACATAAAATAACTTAGTCGTCGCCGCTATTGTCATATTACTTAAAATCGGATTCAATTTTGTTCGTTTTTGATAGATTTTACCCATGATAAACTCAGTCAGCATTATTAGGAAATGTGAGTGAAATTTACATTGAAAACTCAAGAGAATATACTTTATTTCGAATCAGATATCGGATTCATAGGATAGGAAAATGTTTCCTTAAATATCGGTCACATTTTGCAAATTTCAGTCACGCAAAACAACTACAATCTCGTCAACTGTTCCTATTAAGCAGCATGCATCGTTTCAAATACTGCATGACTGCAATCGAAAATAAAAACAAAAAGTTTGTTGTTCTCCCGTCGATTGAAAACACAAAGCAAATAAATACCTTCGTGTCTGTGTCATTGTAACTATTCGAAATGGAAGCCAAGAGGAATTTTGTGATGAAATGTATATACAGTATATGTAATATAATTAAAATAAAATTACAGTATTTTTCTGTTTCGTTGGTTCATTCCTTTATCATAGAATTTCGACCATTGTTACACTTCATAAGTCAATTTTTAACGTGTTTCAGCTGTATCTCAGAGATGTGCCACAAATGTTTGCGCACGCTACTTGCAGTCTTGGTAATGGGAATTTTTGAATGGCTGAAAACTTCAAAGTATGGCCGTCCTTTACTGCATATGACTATTCAAAATCTAAAGAAATTATTATGATTTCATTGTGGTTTTTCTACACAATTCAAAATGACTGTATAATGTAACTATTAAGTTTTGTACGAATATCATGTAAATTATATATTCTTTCATAATAAGATTTTTTTATTTTGAATAAGGTGGAGTAAAAAGAACAAGTTGCTCATCTACTATTTTTTCAGTTACCATTACACATCTCTATTTATTGATGAAACATATCAAATAACAGATGTGATGATCTCATATCCGAAAATATAACATTTAGTAAGAACTAATTCTCTCTCTCACCAAAATATCAGTTGTTTTGTGATCTGTTAAGATTTGCAATTTTATCCGATATATTTTTTATCAATATCTGAAAGCAAAGATTTTTATAATAGTAAGATATAAAAACAGTACTGAAGAAAATGATACTGTTCATCCAGGAATGTGATGAACGATAGTACCTTTTTTTTTGTTCTTTTTCAGCCGTTTTGTCGTCATTTTAGTAAAATTATCGCTTCTATTTCATATTTTGAAAATCAAAAAATTTGGCTCTTTAGTTTGTATATTATACACATTAATATATTGTAATCCGAATTCGTGATTTGTTAGAAAATGATTATTCTGTGTCAATAAGGACCTAGAATGGATATTGTCGAGGAAGAAATGGCACAAAATATAGCTAACAGAATAGTTTCGACGAACTTAAGGAATATTACTCGAACGAAAACAAATGAAATTCGACAGTTCGATCAATGGTTGCTAATAAAAACAATAATAATCAAACTTGAAGAAATACAATAAAGAAAAAATTTGATAAAGTTGATAGATGGATCAAAATATTTAATGAAAAGCACGAAAAAATCTTGAATTTTAAGGTTTTAGTAATTTTTTGCACTGGTTCTTTGTTTTCCAAAAACTACACCTTCCGCAGAAAGAATATTTTTGCTCACGATTGACAAGAACTAAAGCAAAATAAGTTTATCTAAAAAATATGCTAGGTTTGGAGAAGCAGAAGAAGACGAAGAAGAAGAAGAAGAAGAAATAATGAAGATTTCCTAGAAAATCTTCTTCATTAACCTATTAAATTTGATATTATACGGTTGAGAATATTACTTTTTCGTTATTAGATTTTAAAAAAATCAAATATTTTAGAGAAATTTCCGTATATTTACGCTATCAAATCAATATCGGTAATAATGTACTAAGAAATTGTTAATAATGTCCATCTATATTTCTT